>NW_017805504.1:148760-238702 GCF_001891065.2 Hippocampus comes
CCCTCCCCCCCAAGTCGGCAGTAGCCATATTTCATGACACTGCCAGCTGTCTTCGGAGCCAATCAAGCATATTTAGCTGTCCTCGTCTCACACACGCGCACACACACACGCGCACGCACACACGCACACACGCGCCCACAAATACCCCCTCCACCCCCCTCCCAAAGCAATTATTACTCCCCATTTTTTTTACTGTGCCTCGCCATGGGGAAAATGAAGCGCGGTACTTATCAGTTCAATGCATACACAAGTGACTGGGACGGAGGGCGAGGAGGAGGCGCGCGCGGCACGCTCGCCGGCGCCATTTAAGGCGCAAAAAAAAAAAATGGCGAGCACTGGCTGCCATTAGCTGCGCGCCATCCGAACATTTAGGGGCAGCCGGCGGAGCGGCGGCGGCGGGAGATACAGAGATAACCGTAAACATGTCACGAAAAATGCATTGTTATTTGCATTCATCGCGGGAGGAGGCAAATTGATGCGGGGTCAGACAGGGAAGGTGAGGGTTTATGACCTGTGTAGAGCGCCGCTGTCTACAGCGCTGATCTATCGGGCCGGCCAGCCTTGTCAGGCTTTACGCCTGATTATATTATCATGGCTGACAAGCAATGCGAGAGAAAAATCGTGCCCACGCGCAAACGGGAAACCAACAGTGGAGGCCTTTGTTCTGCGGAAAAACAAAAAAAAAGCCACAATTCCTCCAAGAGGTTCGGTTGCAGTTCGGAACGTTTTGGAGGCTACTGTACTCTTTCTTTCCCGAGTGATAGGCACATATCACATTTTCTTACCAACGCGCACAGTCACGCTTTTTCTTATGATTATTATTATTAATAAACCGGGCTTGAAGCCTCCTGCTGATGGCTGCCATTTCTTATCACGCCGCCTCAAGAAAGCACTTTTGGAGGCGGCGAAAATGGAAGGCGTAAATGTTCAAATGACTTAAAGCTGCCGACGAAGGTCTGTGCAGATATGTCGAAAATAGAAAAGAAAAGTGCGGAAAAGTCCATCATTCTAAATGTGCCATTTGCACATTCGCCCCACTGTTGCTGCCTCCGCTAACCTGAGCCAGCTTGATGAACATACATGCTTCATCTTGGTTTTTTTTTTTTTTTTTTTGAGTAGCTGCTGCGTTGAGAGAGAGAAGGGGAGGGCGGATCACAAAAGCACAGCGGGAAAGGAAGACAGAGGGGGACGCGAGGGGCTAAGAAAAGACGAATGCAGAGCCACGAGACATTTGTGCTTCCATGCGCCTGCTCCCAACTGTTCCCAGTGTAGCAGACATGGGCCACAGCACAAACAGATGGCAAGGAAGTGTGTGTGTGTGTGTGTGTGTGTGTGTGTGTGTGTGTGTGTGTGTGTGTGTGTGTGTGTGTGTGTGTGTGTGCGTGCGCGCGCGCGCGCGCGTGATGTGGAAAACACTGCAGATGCATCAACTCTGCATCCCAATAGATAGATGTATTAGTGTATTTTATCAGAGCGTCATTGAAAAGTTAATTTCGGTGGTGGCAATGGTAAAGCTGGTTGATTCTCTACTGCTTGACTGCCATCTAGTGGATGGGTTGGGATTTAGCTCTACAGCATTATTACAAAAAAAAAAAGACTTGGCATGAATATATTCTACCGCGCTTTCAATTATTTTGTGTTTGAGTGCTGAAGTGCAGGGAAGTCGATCTGAAGTTGTGGATCGAATAATTTTATGGTGACTTTAGTGTTATTTAAAATGCCAAATTTAGTAGGAGTGATTGCAAAAACAAAAAAAAAAATGTGTAAAGTAGAAAGTCATTGTTCAGACTGCATGTTTCAACTTTTTTTTAAATTAATGGCATTAATTAAAAGGGCTGTGCAGGGATCGACTGGTTAGCATGTCGGCCTCACAGTGCAGAGGTGTAGGGTTCAATTCCGGCACTGGCCTTCCTGTGTGGAGTTTCCTCCCACATTTCAAAAACACGCATGGCAGATTAAATGTTCTAAACTGTAATAAATGTTGTGTTTTGTTTTTAAAAAAAAAGTGTTTGAAAAACATATTTTTAATTCTTACATTTTTTTAATTGATTTAGATTTTTTTTCATGAAACATTCATGAATCATAATTTTCAACTATGTCATTCTGAAAACAGCATTTTTATATTTAATTTCAAACAGTGAAGTTTAAACTTGTTCCATGTGCCTTTTCTTTCAGAGGGCTTCATGAACAAAGGGCGCCATCTGGTGGCTGTCCTGATTTAAAGCCCGCATGCTGGACGGAGGATCGTGTGTGGGGTGGGGGCAAATTTCATGACTTGGAGAGCGAGCTGCAGCATTTCATGTCATGTGACCATCCTCGTCATGGATTCAATCGTCACCTCGCTGCTCACCCCCGAGTAGTTTCCATTCAGATCAGTTTTTCTTAATTCCGTTGCACGTTGGAAAAATAACAAGCTGCTTCGGAGCGTTGACGCTGCGCTCTGCTGATTTACGTGATTAATTTATGCAAATGAGGCATACTGGTACAGGGGAAGGACATCACCAGATTGGGTATTGCCTAATAAAGCGGATTCCAATGCGAGGGCTGTAAATTACACAACCGTCATGTTCAAGTGTCCAATATTATGTTCAAATGATAACTTCTATGCAAATTATAATTTATTCATATTTCATCTTATGAAGTCAGACAATGAAACGTGATCATTTCAATGTTGGCTGAGGCATTAAAAAAAAAAAAAAAAAAAAAAAAACTGAAAACAAAATGATACCCAAAAGGGAGCAATGCAGTATATCAAATGAGAATATTTGATTTCATACATTTGAATGTTTTTATCATTTTTAATGTCATCGTATTTTATTATTTTTAATTGTTTCATTTGGTAGTTTAGTTTTTTATTGATATATAGATATATATCTATTTTTTATTTATTTTGTAATTATATGCATAGATATAATTTTTTAGAAACCGAACGAGGGAAAATCATTGATCTTTTTTATGCCTTCTGAAATGTAAAAGAATAAATATTTTTTTCATGTAACAATTGTAACATTTAAACATGTTTAAGTTCATATCAAGAAGAAATATTCTATTTTTTCTGAAGCAAGGAAGATCATAGCACAAACACATTAATGCTTTTCCGAGTTTGTAAGATGGGAGTTCTATTGTATACTGCACAGTGTACTGGGAAGTGTTTCTCATTTTCTGGTTAACGATGTTAATTTTATTTTGTCTTCTTGAATGCTTCAAAAAGAAAAAACAAATCATTGTAATTGCAATTGTTTGACTGAGGGGATGCTGTGTGTCTAAGAAAGTGGGCCTGCTTACCGTAAAATGAGGCTGGGGTCATGCAGATGCCGACATGCTGTCCCGATGCCGTGGGTGTACCTTGCTGACCCACCGGTGAAACCAGCACGCCCGGCTGAACGGAGTGGCTGAACCAGGAAAACACAATGGCAACGAGTATGTTAATTCTAATAGATGGGATACAGGAAAAGCACAGTCATCAGTCACCGTGTTGAAAATTTAGATTCATAATCTAAATAAAAATAAAATAAACAGGCAGACATCTTATTTGGATGAATATTACATTAAACAAAGTAGAAAAAAAAACCAGTTTGAAAAATCAATTCCAATCAAAAAGATAAATTGAATCAAATATAATAATACACTTCATTGCAAATATTAGAATAAATTCCCCAAATACAATCAAATCCAAATAAAATAAGGACGAAAAACACCCCACGTAAATCAAGAATAAATTCCACAATAAAATAAAACTAAATAAATGGTTGGCATTCAGTTGTTTGAAACTACAAATGCAGTAAACGCTCATTTCCACCAGAGGTCGCTGCAGCATCAGTTATGCACTGTATCCAAATCTGTTGTACGTACAGTCCAGGGATTTTATGATCAGTTCAAGAGCCAGGAAACAAAATATTCATATAAAATAATTAAATATACTCAACTGTATATAAAAAAATTGACAAAATGTCATTTGAATCTCTCTCTCTCTCTCTCTCTCTCTCTCTCTCTCTCTCTCTGTATATATATATATATTTGGGAGGAAATATCTTACCTATTAAGAATAAGAGTTGCTATTGCTGCCTCAGACCAGAATGAAGATGAGCAAAACTCCTCTGAATTTCCCTGCAGAAACACAAACAGATGAGTTCAAAGGTCAATGCATCCACTTTGTTTTTGCCATTCGTGTCAGTCGTAATTTGAAAAACATGATTTGGTGTGATTTTGGTCGGCCCCCACCGCCGGCCACATGTGGCAAATTAGTCATCAGCTGCCACCCAACCTGCCTTCTTCCCATGCCAAGTGTTGGTTCCAAGCCCATCCGGCAGGTGCGGCGGCGTTTGCTTTCTTTGTGCGAGCGAGCGAGCTGCTCCAACATCACAGCCCGCTTTTGAGTTTGACACCATTGTGTCGAAAAAGTCTGCGCTCAGCTCGTCAGGCTCAAACAAGGCAGCTCCAAATGAACACAAGCGGAAGAGCGGCGCTTCTGTTCCGGCTCGGTCCCGTCTGCCTGGCATCACTAGAATATTCATTATGTTCAACATGAATTGTGCAAATTCCACAGAAGGACTGGGTTGGGTCGGCGAGTTTATATTTTGAGGCCCGAGTATGCCATTCTCGTACCAAATGAATCACTTGCGGCAAAAACTTAAAAAAAAGAAACCACGAACAGTTGGCCAATTTGGTTTGAAGCGGTCATTTTAAGTTTACCAAATTGATGCCTTTTATTCATCACTAATGACAAATAGAGCTTCAGTATACAGCTGTGCCTTGAGATAAGAGTTTAATTGTAAGGTGACCATGCTCATTACTATAAATAAATAGATAGATAGATAGATAGATAGATAGATAGATAGATAGATAGATAGATAGATAGATAGATAGATAGATAGATAGATAAAAAACATATCTCCAGTGCTCTTTTTCCATTGAAATGAATGGAATTGCCATTAATCCGTTCCAGCCTCACTCCCAAAAAATTGCAATGTCCATTTTAATGACGGACAATAGAACCTCGTAAGACGGCAGATGAACTTTAATGACTTGCCATAAATCAGACAAAGGCGAAAAACACATCTCCATCAGGTTGATGTGATTCAGGTGCCACCCTGAAGTGATTAAAAAGGCAAAAGTGTCAAAAAGTGACGGTATTGCTTCCATCCTTACCCGGATGTGCAGGATAAGCTTGCAAAGTGGAAGGATGGCACGAGAGACGTGGAGGGTAATGGCCTGATGGAGATGGAGACGCAGCGAGGGAGGTTGTGAAGAGGGGAAAGCGCATTAAGGCTAAAGTGAAAACGAGGAGCTCCGTGTGCCACTTTCAGGAAATTCGACACCTCCTTTTCCCCTCTGTCTCTTTAGCACCACCACCACCCCTGGCTCCCTCCCGCCGGAAAATATGATCTTAAATATACAACCTCTCCTGCCACCGTATCTCCTCACATTACGATGGCGGCTTTAAAAGCTTTTGTTGGATCGATTTTGAACTGTTTGCACCGATCGGATAAAAGGATGGATCAAGCTCCGAGTGGTGATAAATGTGCACTCTTTCAATGACGAAGAGTCGAAATAAACATCATACTTTCAAGCAAGGGTCATTTAGGATCACGCATTTAGGACTGCTGCATCTGATTGCCACTTACTTGGGCAAACACCTGAGTACGAATTTGTCAGTCAAATACGGGCCTGCAATTCTCACAAAACAGATGGCGCATTGCGTTGCAGTACAAAAATGCACGACTGCCACAGACGTTGCATTGACCTGAAAAATAAAAGTTTATCTGGTCTCTTATTTCATGAACTACAACCGGGGTTCTGAACGTTTTTGAGCTTTGGGCCCAACTTTTCCTGTCTCAAGTGGCCCGGGACCCACTCACATCTGATTTCAGCTGACTGTATCTGACAACATCAAATAACTGTATTTTCCGCACTATAAGGCGCGCCTAAAAGCATTCCATTTTCTCAAAATCCGACAGTGCACCTTATATATGAAATCAAAATTCAGATTTCTTGGACGTAGTATTTTAAATGTTTTGTAAAGCACCGGGTTACAGCTGCAGCGTTTGTGAAAGTGCCATATAAATAAAGCTTGATTGTATTGTATTCTCTTTAGCATAGCTCCATCTAGTGGATTAGGATTGTATTTTCTTTAGGGTAGCTCTATCTAGTGGATGTGTAATGGAACCGTAGCCACGATTGTTGCTTCTATCCTATGTGCCTTATAACGCGGTGCACCCTGTATATGAAAACAGTTTTCGGCCATTCACTGAAGGTGCGCCTTTTACTCCGAAGCAACTTATAGTGCGGAAAATACGGTAAATAATCTCACGCAATGTGATCATCACAAAGACATAAACTTTGACACCCAATAAGATGCCAAACAGGCAAAGAATTCCTGAAATAAATGAAGCTTAGAATGTCAAGTGAAGTTTATGACCACAAAAATAACGAACAATTCGATTTTAGCAAAAAGGATCCAAAAGGTTTTGGCTTTTGGTGATGTTTGTCATGACCTTTGCGTTTTTTGTTGTTGTTGTTGTTGTTTTGTTCTTTTAAAAGCATATCCATGATTTTCGTTGTTGGCTTTCTTCTTCAACTTTGTGTAGTAAATAAGTGACTGATTCGTTATCCCCACCTAGTGGCAGAAAACTGTATTGTAACTGAGCTTCTAATGTGCTGTATTGGTCCTCTGGTTAAGAATGGACTAGGAAATTGTTTTTTAATTCTGTCTACCCCAAGATCTGCAGCTTCGCCTGCCCCGTGTGATGTAATTATCATTATACTCGCCAAACGGTGATGTCGCAACTCATTTACATTGATGATTCTGTTTCTGGGCTCTGAGTGTGCATAAAGGCACATCGGGTGCGATTCCCGAGCTACGCAACTAGTCGGTGCTACCGTTCCGCCAAAGCCCAACATTCCCTTTGTCGTAGGCTGACCCATTTTTCCCTCCCTCACCTGTGCCTCCTTCCTCAACCTCGCTGCCTTGCATTGTTAATTAGAAACGGGCATGAGAGCGTTAAGTGGGGGTGCTCCCATACGACTGGGTCATCTTCCCAGGTTGTTTGCTGAGTGGGCAGCGGGAGGGAGGAACGAGGGGCATTCGAGGAGCATGGGAGAAAACGTGGAGCACTTCAAAAAGCGCCGCAAACAACGGGGAGGGGGAACGTTGGAATTGGTCAGGTTGGGGCGGCGTTGACGAGCGGCTGTCTGGAGTCTCGGGACCGGCGTGCCGAGCATTTCCGCACGCGCTCGCCATCCATCTTGCCCGTTTCATTTTCACTTCTCAGGCCAGAGGAGCGCCGGAGCCGTCTCCGAGGAGTCCGGTTAATAATGTGAGACAGAGTGGATTTAATTAAACAAAGGCGAGAAAGGTAATCACGGAAAGGAGCGTTATATTGCAAGTCCAGTTTTCACGGGATTGTGTACGGCCGTTTTGTGGGATTAAACAAACACATCAGACAGAATGTGTATGTCGTCGGTCTCAGGCAGAATACGGCCATCTTGCATGAGTTACAAAACACTGGATCACTCGGGTTAATATTTCACACCTTATGTTGCTTTAATATGCCAAAATCTGGAAACACAAACTACAAGGATATTTAAATAATGTAAGTAAAGTAAAGAAGTGGATGTGATGCCAGGAATGGAGCCGCTTATCCCACTTTTGTCAAGATTTTTCATTTTTTTCCAAGCGAAAGAGGAAGAAAACCTGACAGCGAGGCCAAATAAATTTCCCCGCTGCCTTTATGGTTCTGTTACACACGAGAGTGCACATTGAGCTGTCACCGGCAAATAAGAACAAATATCCTGCCGTCACAGTGGGATCGGAAAGGTGGAACAACATGACAAATGTCTCCAGGTGAAGGATCAAACTTTTGGATGAGAAACAACATTGCTGGATTGAACAGAATGTTTGTGGCTTGGGTTTGCGGTGCATCGCACTGAATGTCAGACATTCCGTTATTTCATCCCTACAATACCGGTATTAAGATAGCATTCAGTTTATTAGCATTCATGCTAATGCCTCTTATTCCGTTCCCAATCACGTGTAAATGGGCAATAAACTCAACACTTCACATCGAGTTTAAATGGAATTATACTTTTTTTTTTCTTTTTTAAATACTTCTTTAGCCTTTGCCTTGTGATTTGGCATTTCTTCACGAATGACAGGAATGGAGAGGGTGCGTGCATGCAGATAAACATTAAGTTTGTGATTTTTTTTTGTTTTTGTGCCAGATCTAATTTCTAGATTATTAATCTTTTTAATTCATTAATTTTTTTATTCCTGCCAGTGGTGATAATTTGCAGAGGGCACATGTCGGGGGGGATTAAATTGCTTCTAATTTTATCACTGTTTCACTTCATGCAGGTGATGTCACCTTTTTTCCGGCATCTCGCCTTTCTTTTAGTGTTCCCGGCGTCCGTTCCCCGCTTCCTAAACTCCTTCAAACGGAACCAGCACATTCTGACGAAATACATAAATAATCACGATAAGATCAAACGTGCGGCTCAGTTGTTGCTACGGCAACCCCCAAAGAGCTAAATGTAGGTAAAAATAATACCACTGATAAAATAATACTACTGATCAATCAACCATGATATCAATACAGAACAAATGAAGAGTATAAAGATTTGACAGAGGCAGTGGCCACATTTTATAGCAACAAATACGTAATAATTGGACCCAAAATGATAGCTTCAGCATCGATGTAATGGTATTCCATGTGAGAAGCAACTCAAGGAATTCTGGATCATCTTTGGGGACCAGCCAGGTTCCACTCGGCTGAGAATTTTGAATTATTGACAGACAATGTCAAAGTGATATCAGAATCAGATTGAATGGCCAAGTATATGCAAGAAAGACACAAGGAATTTACTTCCCAGTTCCAAACCGTTCAGAAGAACATAAGACAGCAACTACCAATATGGGGTGGGGGACAAAACGAGAAGCCTGGCAGGTCGCTGTTCCAAAAACGTCGACACAGGTATGTGTGTAAATATGCCACAACCTATAAACCCAGACAAGCATTTCATATTCACTTGACAAAATTACTCTTACAAATAATTGCTTAAGACTTTGAAAGCTATTCACAGTCGAGTTGTATCATTTAAAAAAAAAAATTCCTAGACACCAATTTCCTATCAGTCAAGACTTTGTTGGCATCTTGTGGCATCTTAGGGCTTTACGGAAAGAGCACAAAAAAATTAAAATAGAGGAATTTTCCATCAAAAAGCCGAGGATAAGTTACAGAAAAAAAAAAAAACATTGTGGAAATAGCAAATTGAGATAGGCAGGGTTTGACCAGACTGGCTCGACCTGAAGACCTTGTTTTCATTCACAGATGGTCCGCTGGGTTTGAAGCAAAGCCGACGTTACACTCACGCTGTTTGCAAAGGCTGGCCGTGTTGAACAAGGCACACTCAAAAAAAAAGGTAAACAGCTCATCTGGCTTGGCCCAGAGGGTCTTCCAATTTTTTTTTTTCAGCGCAAGAACTATTTGCTGTGGGTGGGTTTCATCTTGTTATGGTGCGGCTCAAGTTGCCATTTTCAGTGACACTTAACCAATTGGCCATTTGAGCCAATACAAAATCCGAAAAAAAAATTCAGCCCTCAAAGCCCTCAGGCGCATTAAATTTCTCATCTCTCATAAACAGATCCACACACACACACACACACACACAAAAAAAAAGACAAAAACTATACCATTTTGGTTTCAAGTGGCCATTTAAGAGTCAATTTGTCAAATTTGACCCACGAATACAAGGCAGAAATAGAAAACCATTTGACTTGACATCATTTTGTTCGAAGGCTAGTTTGTAGTATTACCATGTGGATAGGGAAAAACAAAAAGAAATTATTCTCTTCACATTTTGCAATAGTGGCCCATCGACAGGAGGTCTGAAAGATGTTTAAAAGCTTTGGTCTCCAGATGGCGTGTTTAAGGACACGTCACTGGTTGAGATATTACATTTTGGTGAGATAACACGCTGTGAATGTGACAATCGTAAACCGCAATATTGACACCAGTTTCCACTGGTCCCGCACCTGAATGTCCATTTGGAAGTGAAATGATGGGACAGCGATGGGCATCTGCCTCTCAGCATGCACCAAAGTGGCCTCCGTCGTTGAAAACGCGGAAGGGACAGTGACAAGCACTTAGCCAGTCCCTCAGCAACCAGTCCTATTTCCCTCCTCTTATCTAAAGTGACAAGAGGGATGTTGCATGCCGCACCCACCCTCACACACACCCACCCTACGCCCAAGGCTCATCCCGCATTATCTCCAAGTGTACCAGCACCACGAGCTATCTAAGTCTCCCGATTTCTTCCTCTCGGGCCTATCTAAAAATATGGTGAAGAGGCTGACGGGCGAGTGGAAATACAAAGCACGCCTTTCAAACGGGCACGCGATGAACTGAGACGGCGAACGTAAAGTGACAAAACGTGAACGACGGAAAGCTGAGGCACTAATGAGGTATCGATCGCTCGCACTGATGTTCGCCCGTTTGCTCGTCCGAGCCCTCCTTGCATAAACCGCCATCTGCACACCGAGCCCTGCTGCGCCATATTGCGATTTCCAGCACATTGACTCAGAAATGTTGAAGGAGCCTCTCCCATTTTTTTTAAAACTATATAGGCCCAAAAGTAGCTTATATGACTACATGAATATGTATCCAAACACAACATGCTGGAGTGAAGACTGTGGTACATGGATGACATGATAGCAGCTTGGATTCCATTTCCTTTGTTTTTTTTTTGTTGTTTTTTTTTTTTGCATTTCCAGACACAGCTAAGCCTTGTTATTCACCGGGGAAAGGGACCAAGCCCTGCCGTGTGTGGTGACAATCTGCGAGTGACTGAACTCCACGCCCCCCCCACACCCCCAGCCCCCTCGCAAAGAGTTTTGTAATTGCCTAAAGATGCCATAAGACTGCTCGTACATCTCGATTGATTATTTACACTCTGTATTGGTCTGTAAGAAAATGGACAAAAAATAAAGAAATAAAAAATATTCAACACCATGCTTCTAGCATGTACGCAATCATGAATCCATGTTACATAAACAACAGAATTCAGTAGTTCATTCAAACACAAACTACCTTGACATGAGACTCAAAGGTACGTTCGCCCACTGTCCTACCTTCTATGATTTTTAATTTTAAAATATTGTACAAAGAAAATCAAACTTTTTTTTTTTTAAAGTGGACCCGCAATGTAACATGAAGATTCATTAAGTTAAATTTGAAGAAAAAACAGCTAAATAAATGCAACAAATGGGAACATGATTTCACGAGGAATTTAAATGCTTGGTGGCTCCAATTAAGAACGTTAAGGGATCGTTTGTGTCAAGCAGGCCATACTTTGCTCACCACTTTGCAAGACCCCTTTTTCTGTACTCAATTTTAAAAAATTCACCAGTTGCGTACAAACCACAGGGAGTCTTACATTGCTCATTTTATCTTACGCTGGCGTACCTTCTCGGGCCTTGAGCCACCCCCCACATAATGAACCTGGGAAGACACTCTTGGTGCAAAATCAATAGTTTGAGCTGCTTTAAAGCCCTCCACTCGGAGTCTTACGATGGCCCAGAATACATTAGAGCCGCTAACTACTCTGGGGCGTGAGGAAGAAGAAGGTAGCGCATGCATTCATCCGGCATTTTATGTATCACCCTTATCAGCCGCACGCAGAACATTAATCAGATGCTACAGTTTTATTAAGTGCCATCAATAAAGTCTGGGGCTATGAAGTCAAAATGGGGAGGCAACCATCATTCTGAGGACTTCATTTGGTTCCGGTATTGTCAGGACAACACAGCAACATGCTTTGGATTGGTTTCAGTCAGCGCTAACAGCAAAAGAAATCTTTCTGAGTATTTTAGGAGCGTTCAGTTGTATCAAAAAAAAAGAATAATAATAATAAAAATATACAAATTAAACTGTGGGTTTTGATAGTTTCCAAGCAGCTGAAATTATGTTGGCTGAAAAAAAATTAAAAAAGAAATTTGGGCAGCCTGGTGGTCCGGTGGTTAGCGCATCGACCTCACAGTGCAGAGGGTTAGATTCCAGCTCCGGCCTTTCTGTGTGGAGTTTGCATTCGATTCCAGCTCCGGCCTTTCTGTGTGGGTTTTCTCCGGGTTCTACAGTTCCACATTCCAAAAACATGCATGGCAGGTTTATGGAACATAAAGCGGATCTAGAAAATGGATGGATGGATGAAAAAAGTTCTCAGCTTCGACTTAAGCAAAAGGAAATTTGGCAGACATGTCTATTGTGAGGACACCCCAAAAAAAGTAACATCAAGTCAAATGCACAGGCAATGGCTCATTGATGTTTGATGCGACCATTTTTTGGACACGCCCTCCTTTTCAAACTTGTTCTGGATAAGTTTTCTGATCGCCACTAAATTTCAACCACATATACCACACAGTTGGGCGAATCTGGATTGTCAATATTCTTAATACTATTTCGTAAGGCAGGAAAGTCGAATGTAAAACACAGAAGTCGAATAATAATACAGCACAACGCGATTTAAATGGTCGGGTCCTTAAAAGCAGCCCATTGGCCGAAATGCACAAATGCAATGATGTTCCTATTGCTTTCAAACATGCAGCTTTGATTTTTTTTATTTGATTTTTTTAGAACTGTATCGATCAACGGCTGTCAACACCTTCAAAATGCCATCTCTTCCGCTAACGTGGCGTGCTTCTACTCCCCGTTGGCCGACACACAGTCCTCTACTGTATGCATGCGCTTGGCTTGTTAACGGCTTTCCAGCTGCCTTTGAAGCTCCAAGTTGCGGCAAGAGCACATGCAAGAAAACGGCTCGCCCCACTGGCCCCGCCATTAACTAATTGGCAGCATTGTGTGCGCAGCATGGGCTGAGGGAAGGAAGAGGAAACAGTCGTCTTCAAAAGAACGCAAGACAAGCTGACAGTCCCCATGTGTCTCCTTTCACATTTACGCTTTAATTTAGCGACGATTTCTTAAACAACCTGCTGAAACATGCACTTTTGCCGACAACGTGACACTGTGCCGGCGCGGCGGAACTTCTGCAATAACTCCGCAATGACATCTTGAAAGTCAGCTTGCGAAAATTGCACGCCTTTGGTGTGGCATCTGTGTGCAAATTAAAAGGCACGCTTGAAGCGCAAAGGCCACTCGATTGCCTAAAGAGATTCGTTTTCCCAGTAGTACAATGCGCGAGCCGTCGCGTATGACATGGCAGCCGAAAGCCATTTAAAGCGATCAAGATGACACATGATGTCAAAGGACACCTCGTGCAGTTAAAACGGCCCCTTTGTCGCATGACAGCTTGAGAAACGGCGGCTCTGCCGCAAGTCGTGCTGAACCCTTTCCCCTGGAATGGATTTGAAGGACATGTTAGCGTATAACGGTGCACTAAAGAGTCTCTTCAAGGCAATACCGTTACTACGTTATTACTGCAATTTATCGTAAAGTAATATACCACCTTATATATTACGCTCGGGTTCTGTGTCTTCAAGGCTTTTTTTTTGTGGTTCTAGGGACTGATTGATAAAGAAAACTCACAAATTGGGCATCGCGCATCTTTATTTTACTTATTTTTCTGTCGCTGAAATCGTTGTTTCCTTCGGTGATTTTAACATGCTGAGCACATCCTCCGGCGGATTCAGATCATCAGAGAAAAGTGCTGACTAATCCTCATCCTTAAATGCATTCACGTTCAATAAAAGCTATTCATCAGCTTAAACCCGCCTGGAAGTTCAAACTAAATACGAACCACCTGGGGGGGAAAGGCTCGGTTGACAGGAGGACAGCGTTTGCTCAGCGGCTCAGGCTGTGTGTGTGTGTGTGTGTGTGTGGGTGTGTTTCTTCTAATTTACTTTCGTTTTGTTTTGTTTTCAGTGTTGGGGAATCATCCAAATGATGACTGATCGCGGAACACGGCGCGAGTGTTAAGAGTGGATCAACCATGATGCATCAAGAGTCAGGGCAGGGAGTCGGAGTCGACAGGTCATCGTTTTGACATGCATGGAACAGTCTAAAAAGACCACGATGCATCCATAACCAGGGCTCCAATGAGTCAGGGTACTCGATCTGAGAATTCATAACCACAACATTCATTTTGGCCCAGGTTGAGATGTGAAGTCCTTCTACAGAGAAAAAAAAGAAAACAGTGCACCACAAAATATCTGTGATGCCAGGAATTCAAGGCTGCAACACCAATTTTAGCCGGTGTCGAGATGTGAAGTCCACCTAGAAATACACCAAACTTCATTGCAACCAGAATATAACTGTGAACTGTCCGCAAAAAAAAAAAAAAAAAAAAGATCTGTGACCGTGGACATTTGTTTGTAGCTCCACTATGACGGATAATCAAACAGTAAATTCAGATTAGCACATTTCGGACTTCCATCCCGGTCGAGTAGGCGGTGGTCGTGTTCCGACACCACGATGTGGAATCTTGGCGCAACCTTTCATAGTCTTGCATCATCTGGCGTAGGTGCATCCCTAACTCGCGGGGTACCGAGGCCGCCAACTTTGTGCTACCCAGGCCAGATATGTGCCTATTTATTTCCAACACACGCTGTGTTTTGCCTGTAGGCTGCAGCTGCAGATGGTTGCATGCGGCGGCGGCGGCGGCCTTCCCGGAGGGTCTCCGGAGGAACCGCAAGTAGAAGCTCCGACTCGGAACATCACGCGTCAAAGCTGTCTACTTTTTTGACTGCCGTGGTTTGCAACGGGTTGCTCTCCAAACGCCATGAAGTAAACTATCAAAACTCCCATCACTTGGATTTCTGTTCCTGCCTCTGCGCGCGCGTGCGAGTGTGCGCGTCTACGTGTGTGTCGCAGACAAACGGCACAACATAAGCATCAATTATCCCGGTAAACAAGTTTGGCCATGTAGAACATTCAATTACGTATTAAACATTAATAGCCGGGGCGTAATTCACCCATCCATTAGATCGTGTTAAACACGGACACTCAATCTTCTTAATAGAGCGTGAGTGACTTGGGAGCCCCCCCACACCCCAAGCATGAATTTAATCAGGGAATAATAATGGTGTGATCGGGTGGCAGTTTATTCCACAGAGGCCTTTGAATCACGCTACTAATGGCCAGCAAATGTAATTGAGGAAAGAAAAGCAACCGGTAAAAATCAAAGTCTGTCCATGAATCGCAAAAAGCAACACTCCCATCGATAAACGTATTGAGCAGTGAGCCATACATCTACAGGAATGGAGGTCTATTTTTTCTCCAGACCAGTGATTCTTAAAGTGTGAGTCACGTACGTGGCACCCTAAATACACAGGCTACGGAAAATGCTACGCCCAAGAATTACTGGCAAAGTACAGCTCACTTGTATAAAAAAAATCCCTGCAATATATTTGGACTGAATTTAAATGAGAGCTGTTTGATTTCTCTTTCATTTATCTGTGATTTGAACCGAATCATTATTCTATTTTTTAATTCGGCATGCGTGAATGGCGAAAGGTGCGTACGCAGGTTTGCTCCATTTTCTGACATGTAATGGAAGAGCATGTCATTGTTTTGCCTGTCGCGATAAGTCAATGGCATAGACGAACAAAAAAAAAAAGTGGTGCCTTGAGATGTGACATCAAAGTTTTCCATGGCCACACCCATCTGAAAGCATCTTGTACCACCAAAATGTAAGGAAATGGCCTTTAATGCATTCCAGCAGCCTCCATTCCCCTCAAAAAAATAAAAATAAAAATTCTGTGTATTTTAATGAGGGGAAAAAAATAGCACTCTATAAAATTGTACCTTACACATGAATCCACTAATGACAATTAAATAGGATTAAACCATGTTTGTCATATTTCATCAATTGATTGCTGCTCCTGGGATTCATAACACCTGAAGCCTTTCTCAGATCATCAGAGCGGCAAAGGATAAACGATACAGGAATGTCAGCACTGTGATATTGTCAGTGTACATGTGGTTGCTGCACCATTTGTTTTCAATACATTGCTTCAAGGGTGAAAGCAGCGCAACACAGATGCTAATCAGCATTAGCATTAAGCTAGTGGACAGAAAGGTGAAGCTATGGTTGTTTTAAATACACAAGATGTAATTCTCTTTGTTTTATGTTGATTTTTAGAGTAAACTTGAACTGGGAGTGGCAATAAACAGTTTGAAGCCTCATTTTGGGGTAATTGTTCACTCTTTGCCAAAATTGTAGTCTCGTGAAGTGAGTTGAGTTGAGTTCACTGTCACCATAAAGCGCTTATATTGCTAGTAAAAAACTAAAAATCATCTGAATGACTCGTAAGTCGGGTCACTGCTACATCAAATCATGTATTTGTTGTCATTAAACAATCATTTGGAGTGAAATAACAATAAGTGAAAAACAGCAGCCTGTCACAGACCAACAGAGACCAAATGTGAACATAATGATGATGATAGCAGGATGTAAAAAAATAAAATAAAATCCTGACTCTAATTTTCCACCACAGAACTTGATTTATATTTTTTTCCACCTTGTAGAACACAATTCCGATTCATACAGGCAGGTCCAGTTGAATTGCCAGCAGACCATGGCATTATTATCACGGCCGGCGTGCTTTCCACTTCTTACAAAGCCCCATGCGAGGTGTCGGGGTTCAGCTTGCCCAAGCCTGGGTGGTGCACCGTTTCGTTAGCCGAGCTTTGCCACCAGAAATAACAACGAATGGGGGGGCAAAAAAAGCCACGGAAATAATTGACGATTACTGTTTATTCCAAGCCTTATTGTTTGAGGCGCGTATTACTAATGGGAACATAATTAAGCCTTTACAACTGGATTATGAGAAATTAGTTTTTGCACCAAGCCATTTTTAATCCAGCTTTCAAATGATTGTTAAACAATTTGAGGCAACAGAAACAGGAGGGGGGGAACACATCCGACAATGAGGTTTACTGCTCATGACTATTCAAAGCGCACGTCATTCATGATATCTTTTCTTACATAAGAGCTAGATTGGGTTATGTTATTGGATGACCTTATCAATACTGCTCACTGTCCGTCTAGTGCAGGGATGGCCAACGTAAATGGGCCACAATTTTTCATCAGCGCTACCGGGTGACCACATAGGACCACATACTTCTGAACCAGATTTATGACAAAAATGCTGTTTTAAATATGAAAATAAATTCAAAATACGTGCTCATTTTATTTTATGATACATTTTTCATTGCAAGTATAAAAGGTCACTGTCCTAACACAACAACAAAGGGTTTGAAGCAAGAAAATGACATACAGATTTTTTTTTTTCCCCAGGACAAAAGGCTCTTTTGCATAAACATTACCATTCAAGGACAAGAACTGCCTCACAATAAACCAACAAAAGATGCAAAAAATCATTTGGTAAATGTTTTCCCATAAATCAACTCACTCAAAATAATAAGAATAATATTGAAGGTCTTCATTTGTCCTGCATGTCATTTCAAATCTGCAAAAAAAAATATTCGGCCGACTCACCCAATGTCAGTGTAAAGAAGACATGTAGACATGTCTGCCATCTAGTGGTGACTGGTGCTATTAAAACTTCAAATGAGACAACCCCCGCAGCAAGAAAATGCATATTTTGTCATCGGTGGATTCACATCTTCAGTTTTATTTTTCTTTTTTAATATTTTTCCATATTTTGGTGTTTCATAGTCGAGCTCAAGGCAAGCGGGCCAAGATCCAACCCACCACATCACTTAACGCAGCCCACAAAAAGCATATCAAATATGTTCATTTTACAACTTGAGGTATTCACAATACCAAAACGAGCCTTAATGGCTCATTCATGTGACCTGGATTATTTCCAAATTTCGGAACCACAAGCCAATTGCACTCAGCCGCATGAAATTTGGTCACCAAGGTGACCCAAAAAAACATCTCAAGAACACACTCCCTCTCCGACACAGGAATTCTGCCGTTTCGGTTGGAGGCAGCCATATTAGCGGGGCCATTTCCAGGAGCGCATTGACACCAAATCTGACTCATCTGCATCCCGGACTGGCAGAAATGTATTGATGCAATCATAAGTCATGCACCTTCGAATTTTTGCATGTCCCCTCGATCATCAAACCTTCAGTTTTAATTTTGACATTATGACGTAATGCTCCCGTCACGGAGGACATAACATTTTGGTTCAATGCCAGAATAGTATTTGTTGGCATAGGCGCTGTTGAGGAAAACTGCTTGCGAGCAAAATCTCCATATGTCGGCATCCCGTAATGAGCGGGATGCACGGGCTTCAGGTCACACCACTAAATCAAAAGAGTTGGTGATTAACGAAGTTGGGCCGCTGACAGGAACCTAAGCCCAAACCAATAACTCTGGACGCTGAATTTAATGTTGCTCCGAGAGGTGCTGTGAATCATCCACTTTACATTTTTCAATCGCGGCATTAATGTTCTTGGAAGAGCATGCTGCTCACACCTTTGGACTGTTGTGAGTTTCACAGGGCGAGACGATAGCAAGCTTTGACACAAAAGGTGTCAAATCCACCGCAGACAAGAACTTTTCCTCGCCAACTTCTTTCACACCTTTATCCACATATTTAAATTTAGAGCAGTGAATGATGTTGAAGGCGCGATGAACACCAATTAACACGCTTTCAGCTTGAGGAAAGTGCGAGTCTCTTGCCTCTTGGCACATCGCATCCCCACAAAGTTGCTTCAGAGAAAGCAAAGTCTTTTTTTTTTTTAAGCCTCCTGGAAAATTGTGATTTTTACCACCTTCTCCGCAAGTGCAAACCTCCTGTTTACCCCCGCTGTCTTCCTTGCCAGGTTTACAAAAATAAGCTCAGGGCGAATTGCGCTCTGCTCAACACTCTTATCCCAAGCGGTCCCTTGGACTTGTCAAAATCCTAACAAAGTGCCGAAGAAACCATTAAAAAAACTCCTTACCAGCCAGAAACCATTCAGAATGGCAACATTCACAGTTTGGATGCTGTCTGACTTTCTTTAACAGATTTTCTGAATCTTTATTGAGCCGAGGAACACACACAAAAAAAAAAGTCAAGGTTTTTTTTTCAAGATAAGAGCCGTCATTGGGCTGACTTTTTGCCTTGAATTGTGAAGGTAAACTTCACATCGCTGATACTTTCTTATATGGCCACCACAACATAACACCTGCGCAATCTGAGTGTGTGCTTGTATATTCTCCACCAAGAGTGAGAAACAATCTCAATCTGCCAGTCGTCAGCGCGAACAGAGCCACACTGGATCTATTTTTAGCACCGGCCACAAAACAATGAAGACCAGTCCATTTACCATCACCACAAATCACCATTAGCATCATCGCTAACTTGCATCTTGCAACGGAGTGAGCGGTGCCAGCAAGGCAGATGGGCCGACCGCCCAGCAAACTCTGACTTGCAACCTCACGAGAACCCAGGCCATGGATTCGGTCCAGTCTTCATCATCATCTTCGTCTCCCCTCCTCAAATGTTTCGCACGTGGGCCAATTTGTGCCAGATGTTCTTCTCAAAAGAGATTGTGTTACTTAAAAGATGATTGAACACTCATGCATTCTAGCTACTTGTTCTAAAAGTCAATAGGGCGCATTAAAAATCTACAGAAAATACAAAAAAATGTTACCTTTGGTTCTACAACTAAACATAAAACAAAGACAATGAGTCATTGTGTATGTAAAACAGCCACAGCTTTGACTTTCGGCACGCTAGCTTAATGCGAACGCTAATCAGCATCTACGTTGCGGTGCTAAAACCTTTGAAGCAACAGACTGAACACAAATGGTGCCACAACATACAGACAGACATTATACTAGTACTCCCAGTAATATATTCTTTGTCCTTTGCGTAGAACGACGAACATTAGCGTCCTATTGATGAGCTCAGAGTGCAGTTGAGACGTTATGAGTCACACTTGTATTCGAGGCAGCTCACACCTCACTGCAATCTGATTAGCTGTTGTAAAGAGGTAAGGACGGTCAAGAACTCAAGTGGGATTCATAATGTCCGCCTTACGCTGGCCCCCAGGGTGGCCAAGGCACATCAGAAAGGAGCAGCATTCAATTGAGGTGATGTAACAAAAAATTCTTTTTCATTCTATTTGATAATATCATTAATATTTGTTTTTTAGAAATACAATAATATGGAGCACTATTTTTCTCCATGAAATTAAAGAGGAAAAAAATACATAAAACCTTTTTTGAAGGCCGGGATGGATTAATAGGAATTCCATTCGTTTGAATGGGAAGAGATGATTTGAGATTGGCTTGTCACAAGGGTTGTACTCTCAAATATCTGGCTTTGGCCACTTATTATAGCATAACATTTACACAATGTCCCAGTATAATAAGTGTCAAGTAGTAAACGCGTGCAGAAATGTTATCAGTGAGAGCTGACAGGCTGTTCAAAACACATTTTTTTTTTTTAATGGCTGCTCGGCCTATTATGTCACTTTCACAGTACCAAAGCCTGACAGCAAAACAGCAAAATCTGATTGTTTTTTTGAAGCCCGACTAATTAGCGCTGCTTATTAGAGATACGTCAATGGGAAACGAGGGGGAAGAGGAGCGCCTTAAGGGTTCGAGTGGGAGGCGAGCGGCGGCGCGTGCACTTAAATGGGACGACGCAGTTTAAAAGCAAAAGGAACTGTCAATTAAAAACAAAAATGCGCCGATTACAATGACATCGCGTTCACCCTTCGCTGTACAACAGGGATTCTCAAAGTGGACTCCCTCTAGTGGTACATGAAGAATTACTAGTTGTTAGAAATGTTTTGCATGTTAAAGTGGTCTAAACTATTTTTAAATCATTTGTTTAAATCAACTTTCAGTACAATACATTTGCAACAGTTTCAAATGACAAAACAGTGACCGCTTATTTATTTTTATTAGTTTTTATTTCAGTTTTGATGTTTTGATGACATGCAATCATGTGACAGTTTTATACACAAAATGCCACATCATAGGATATATCAGGTTAAGTGATATTATAAGGGTGCAGATTTTCCAAGTCACCACAAAGATGATGCTTGAGTGGAATTGTCCTCTGGTTTCTCGAATAGATCCTGGACGATTTCACTTGAAGCGGATTGCTTTGGGAGCCTCGACAACAAAAACATTTGCATAATTACAGCAATGGTCAAACAGGGTTTATCATGGAAGAATTTCTGAATGGCTTGAATGGTTCTTTTGCAAAGGTCAATTAACCCTTTGAGGGACAGCGGTTACTACAGTGGACAGTTTATCAGGTTATCAGGTTACAGGTTGTCATTATTGGCGCATGAAAGGGTTCATAAAACCAGTACATTTTGTTAGGATGTATTTTTTTCCATTTGAGACCATCTATTGTGAGGATCTACAAAGTCAAAATCAAATCCCAGTCATCTCAATCGACTGTGCAATCAAATATTTAATCCACAATATATTACTGTATGTTATCGCTTCCAGTTCATTCCGCAAACTGACAACTGCAGCCAGATCTGCACCAAGCAAGAAACCGGTAATGGATGGCTAATAATAGAGAGAGTGGGCCACCGTGTTGCAAGCAGAATGCCTCTTCATGGATGCCCAGCGCGCCTCAAAGTGCGCCGTTGTCCTGTGAAGTGAGCATCTGACGCTTGGCTACACAACGATCAGGCATGGAGAGGACACCTCAATGTGCCTCCGCCATATGCCACGCTCCCTCGAGGGGGTGCGGAAGAGGATGGGGAGGGGAGGTCCAAGTACTTACACTCTTTTTTTCCTGAGTGGACAGCAAATGGAATGTCAGCCACTATATGTAAAAAAATGAATAAATACAAAGTGACACTGCGGTCAGTGGCTTGAAGGCAGCACCCCCAGTGATGAGCCATCGTCACATAAAATGCTCAACATTTTAAATACCTCCCTGAGTTATTGCTAAGCGTCATTGGATCCCTTGAAAGGTGTTGTATAAATACAAGCTATGATTATCAATGTTATTATTGTGTCCATAAATGTACAATATGTACTTTTTTGAGCAGCCCTGGCAAAGTTAATAAGCCTAAAGCCAAGACAGTGAAATCTTGGTTTTTGTGATGAATCTGTTGCAGGACCAGTACCGATTTGTACTAAAACCAAAGCAACATTTCCCATGGGAGATAAAGTAAATTGAGCTAATCCGTTTCAGACAACCAAAAATAAGAACAAAAAAATGCACACTGTAGAAAATAACTGTTGCTTTATATACAGTGTGAAAAAAAAAAACAATGACTAATAAAGTGGCTAAAGGAACATTTTTACCTTTAGTGAAGACTCTTGATGGCGTATACCTCGAGAAGGGGAGATAGATGAGCCATTCCTTCTCGAATTCTATATCATGTTTCTTGCCCTCTTGAACAAATGGCCATCACTCCGAATTTGCTGCCCTATGGGGACTGATTTAGCTGATTTATGCTTGCTTATTGAGTGCGACTGTTGAATAACACACCTTGTGGCCAAATTGCGTTGAAACTGAGTTGATGTACTGTGTGCTTTTATTTTGAAGGCCTGACTTTTGACCAGGTGGATCATTGCATTTAAATTGTTAAAGTGTCAAAGCTTTGTATTTGAAGTCACCGCTAATATGACAAGCCATACGGTCACATTGGACCAACACGGACACATCCACTCGACTCAAGAGCACAGCTAAAAGACAACAAGCATTACCAAGGCCAATAAACAGAGGCCCTGGATTCTTATGGGTATTTTACTGCATTTTCCCAGGGCCCAGATGGAGGCTTGAAAGGCTCACAGATGAATTGAAAAAAAAAAAAAAAAGCTGAATAAATCATCTTCCATGTTTCCACTCCTGAGCATTACAAAGCGCGGCATCTACTTTTAGACTTCAAGCGCTATAATGCTCTTTGCTTAGCGGCGTAAGCCAGCGAACGCTCCCTCGTGCTCGCTCGGTTCCCGTCTGTCTTCCGAGCTGCCAGAAAAAGTGCAATGAGATCACCGACATTCTGTTTCCATGCACAAAAAGACTTGTGATAAATACTTTTAATGGCCACCAACAGAACTGGCGTGAAATAGCGTTGCTTATGTAAATCCTGATTTCTCAATGTGGAACGCTAGTAGAGTGCCAAATGAGGAGGTGTTACACTCCACTGGCATCAGGGACCAATTGATTAGGGGAAAAAGTGTCCCAACATTTTGGGTGAGAGCATTACCGCCACCTGATGGATTGGAGTAGAAGCCCCAAAAATGCAAATTCTGCAAATCTGATTATTCAGTTTGGAACACTGTTAAAATTACCAAACGCGGAATGTGAGTTTTCTTGCATCTGCGTTGTAGCAGAGCTGTGGAAAAAAAAAAAAAAAGCCCACCACCTTGTAATGCACATTACCATCTCCTACAGGACTGCAGTGGAACTGCATTACCCGTAGAAATCAGGGACTATTATTTTGAGAAGACGAATGAGGAGGTGTTACATCAGGGCCTTGCCAAATCTGTGGAGAAAAAAAAGTGGCACCACCTTCTAAAGGCCACTACTATCACTTACAGGTCTGGAATGGAATTTATTTCCCTGTGCAAATCCATACATATATACATATATATATTTTTTAATTAATTTGGAACCCTTTTCAAAAGACCAGGTCATGCCAGGTTAGAATAAGAAAACTCAAATCCTTGTAATGAGCATTAGCGCCACCTACAGAACCAGAATGGAATCCTGTGTTTTTTTTTTTTTCTTCCTGTCAAGATGGACATGTTTGGCCTTGGCAAAGGTCGGCCTCATTAGTGCCCGCCTGAATACACGAAGGATTGTTGACCTTGCAAGTACAGATCAGCTGATTGTCATGTGCTTCAAGTCTCTTAGTGGACATAGCGGACGTGAACCTGCAGTGTCTCACACACATACACACACAAACACACACACACACCCAGTGTGATGTTTGACAGATCGCTCGCTCTCCCGCGAGGCTCACAGTAAACGTCCATCTGGTGGCCTCCCATGGGCACTTATTATTCTCAGCCAGCCAGGGGTTTTCTCTTTTCCCGAGCAGTCAAGTCGAGCCCGAATGGCCGCAGCCGTTTTTTCAATTACCCGACCAGCTTGGACCTCCCCGGAAAAATAAAAGTTCCGTTATTTAAGACCCAGACGAAACACGTAATGTCAGGGTATGCCACTTTCCTCACTTGTTCACTGTACTTTTTCCACACCGGGGCCGAGATGATTGATTGGCCACCCCCGCCTTCTCTTGAACAGATGCTCAGAGCCTTGGGGCGGCCCTGAGAGGTCCTGCTGTCCTGTTCTGGCCCAGCCAGGCCTGGCCTGGCCCGGGGCCATGCTGCATGTGAGTCAATGACAGTCACTTGCACTCATCCTTCATCACTTCTTCTCCTGCAGCGACGACGTACCACCCCAAAACTTTTTGTCCTAATCTTTTGTTTTGTCTCTTTTAGACTTGATCTGTCGACCTAACTTATGTAGCATCAATATCACAAAAATAATATGATTAAATAAATTTTAAAATTGTGCTTGGTGATTTTTTTGGGGGGGCGGAAATCTTTCAGGGCAATTTTAAGGGCAAAAAAATACATTGAATTGCAATGTTAGCAAAGCAGCAAATAATATAAAAATGAGTAAAACTATGAGAAAATTACAGTATGTTTTTATGTTGTTTTTTTAAATGTATTTAGGTTTGTTTTTCCAATATTATTGCATAAAATTTCTGAGTTAATCTGTTATTTCAGCAGCTTTTATTTTAAGTTAGTGCAAGTTTTAAGTAAGAGATGGGTGACGACTGATACCAGGTGTTGGTGCCTGGCCGATACCAGCCATATTTTCAGGTATCATACCCGTCTAGGCTGTCGATAAGGCACAAATAAAATGTGACATGATTAAGTCTTCGTAAGCAGCAGTTCGTGCGATACTGCAGTCGTGTCACACGCCGGTGAATCATCATCTGTGTCAGAAAGAAAGGTATTTGTTCCAATATTTCACCTTTGTGTTAAGTGAAATTTTATTTATCTGACGTACTAGGGGTATCGTTCATCGGTATCGTTGAAGACTTGGTATCAAACATCCCTAGGCTATGAGAAAATAATTTGTCATTTGACAATTTATTTTATTTAGTACATTAGGTTACAGTTGCAATTTTATCTTGTCAAAGTGCCATTGCAAAAAAAAAAAAACCTCTTTTTTCCATTCCTTTTTTTTGCTTTGTTTCGTTTTTAAAATAGGTCAAGTGCCCCCCCCCGAACGCTTGTTGTCTCAACAATCTGGGCTACGAGGCGCTCATTTGAATACAATTCAAATCGGGATGCAACTTGGAATGTTGACGGCGCTACGAGCAGCTCAACCCCTGCACATTTGAGGCTTCCTCCATATTTATGGAATGCTTCCCAAAGACGCATGACACACATGCACTCCTAAGTACTATGAAAAATGAAATGCCTCTTACCTAGTGCGGAACTGTCGGTCACATCTGTGAGAGAGAGAGAGAGAGGAAGAAAAAAAAAAAGATTTGTCAGCAAGTTGCATGTAGAGAAAAGTTCCATGTGAAAAATGATGGCATCCCACTCTTGCGCACATTGCTGGTTAAGAATAGCCCCTTTCAACACGGGTGGTGTATCATTTATTAATAGAGAGGACATGAAACGTCTTCCATGGCGTCCCCTGAGATACAAAGTTTGCACAACTTGCATTAATATTTGTCGAGTTATTTGAGGGGGAAGCTCGTTTATTCCACAGAAAGGGCCCTTTCTTGCTTTTGCCAACACACACACACACACACACACACACGAAATATTCCCACACTTCACTTTGCAGGGCACCACATCATCACGTGTAATTTTTCTAGAATACATAAATATATTAAACGCGTTCATTGTGTTCATTTCTGCGAGTCTTTCTTGTCTCAAATGGGTTCATTGCATAAAACGTGACGTGACCAAACACACGTGGGAGTCCTGAAAAATCGCACTTCCTCACCGTTTGTTGGCCAGGTATCCTCGTGACATCAGAGTGACATCACTTGCATTTACCCCGAGCTGTTCTACAAATACGTTGGAGGAAATGTGCAAGGAAAACACTGGACGTAGCTTCCCGTTCTTCCTACGTAGGTAACGTGATCGCGCGGCCGGCATTAGCATTTTCGCCGCGCACGCTGCGAATTCCCGCGAGCCCAAAGGCGGAGGAGAGTGTGATTACAATATCTGTTCAGTGCGTGCAAACAAATCTATTTCCAGCAGAGTAAAAGGGATGAGGGGGCGGGCGGTACGCGGGGGAGTTCGGTCCTTGCTCATTACCATTCAGGTTGAACACACACCCACTGCCAGCACTGTAATGTATCTAAACACAAAGCTCAACCCACCGCCTTGAAGCTCAGCACAGGGGAAAATTGGACCCGTGGGAGGTCGGTAGAAGGGACTTTTGTCAGACTTCAAGAGGCACAGCAAGCACCTGGGTTTTCGCTAAGTCCACCAGCAGCCCCGTTGTTTGGTAGACTGGGAGAGAGGGACTGAGGTCTAAAAAAATATGATAGATGGCAACGAAATAACAGGCAGAATAGACCACCGTGTTTGTCTCTCCTGGCGTATCACTTTGCGACATGACATTCTTAAATATTAAAACGAGTGAAATATTTCCGATCCAAAATCTCTGTGTGTGGAGGAAGCAGACTATCACTAATTCAACTGAACGTAGAATTATGACGTGCACATTATGTAGCCAATCAAGGAGAGCCGTGAGTTCGAAAACGCGGAAGTGAGTGGCCCTAAATTAAAAACAAACTTCTACTCTTCGTCAGGTTTTTTTGTGTGAAAGTGACTTCCCCAGACGGCAATAAATAAATTCCAAATGAAGTCTCTTTGATGCGTGGTGGAATAGAATTCTAATATAGCATAGTACTAAAAAAGTGTAAAATGCCAGATTTATTAAATCTTCGTGTGTGTGTGTGTGGGGGGGGGGGGCTGTTATGGACAAACAAACTTTCAAGATATGATAAAATCTTTTAATGTATACCAGGCCAAAAGTGCCAATTAGAAAACACGTAACGCTTCATCTGCCAAGAAAAAGCCTCGAAAAGAAAATTTCTCCACTCCGTGAGGTTATCGATGGGGTAAATTTGGAAAGGTGGCCAATCAAGTCAAGTGGAGGTAGACTTAAGAAGCGTAAGTGGATTAAAGCAGTGAGACGCAGGGAAAAGGAGACTCTCACGGGAGAATGCAAAGCTCTGGTGGCTTCGAAAAAACGTGGGGAAAAAGATGGAAGAAGTGGAAGAGTATGTTTTTTTTTTTTTTTACCCTCCATTGCCCTCCTGTTTTAAGCAGATAAGCTCCTTCCAAGGGTCTTAGTTATGCCGTGAGGAACCTGCAGTCCGACATGGAAACTTTTGACAAGGCAAAGAAAGACTGTCTTTTCTACATTGACAAGAGGGAGTTGGGGAGGTTTAAGGTGGTCAGTGCTACAGGGAATTCGAAAAGGAAAAAGCTCAGTGTGTACAGCGAGCAGCCCAGTGTTTACATTTGACTGGTCAGTAAAGAGTACAACTACGAAAAAAAAAAAAAACAGCTTTGTGTGGTTGACCATCAGAATATTCCACAAGCGAATGAAAATTGCAATTGATAAAGTGCTGAATACGAAAATGAGCTGATTTCACGCGGAGGGAGCAGATATTTTAAAATCAATAGGAAAAAAAAATTGTGAATATTGGGAGATGAAATGGAAAAAAAAATCTGTGGTGACAAGAACTTTCTCAACCCAAATTAGGTCAGAAAAATACAATTGAACTTTGTCGTTGGTTAATTTCAACAGAGTTCTATAAGAATGTGAATGGTCGAGTGCTGAAAATACAGCAAAAAAAAAAAAAAACAATCCTCAACTTCCTTTCATATTACTCGACTCAAGTTCATTTAAAAAGCGATTTCTCAACAGCTGCAGTTGTAACAATGTGCTGTCCAGAAAACAATCACAATAATGATCAGAATTAGAACTGCAATGATGACGACATTAAATTTACGACTCACCTCGTGCTTAACGATCAATAGCATAGCGAAACAAAATCCTTCAAAACGCACTCCCGACCTTCCACACGTCAAGTTAGTTTGGAAAAATAACACTGAGCAGATCACAGTTTACACTGGCTGATTGCGAAAACATTCATCGAGCTGCCGGAGAAGCAACCCCTGATGAAAAAGGTGGCTGGTAAACTGACATTATTAATGCCAACTTTCGTTGCCAATTGAGGACATATAATATATATAAATATTAATGACAGGGTGAAGTTTGTGACTGGTAGAACCCCGATTCCACCTGAGGCCATGTTGGCGTCGGATATGATGAAAAAATCAATACGGTTCTTGCATGGACGTGGCTTCATCTTGGACGGATTTGGCGATGACACAGACTGACAGGGAACCTCAGAGAACATCGCGCACCAAATCGTACTGTATGTTGCTGGCTCAACAACCACTGCTAACTCCTACTGGTTTATTTATGTCAGACCATCTGGGTTTGCACATTTTTCCTTTTTCCAAGAGGAAAAGAGAGAATTTGCTTATTCGCAAACCAAAAGCGACAGTGCCGGATATGGAATGAACAAGAGACGTCGGTCAATTTAGTTCACGACGAGAAAGGCCTCTACTTCGGCAGTAACATTGTCACCTGCTCGCCAGCGTGGAATGAGGTCAGTTGTTCTTACCGTGCCACATAAAGCGACAAAAATGGGCAGGCAGCTGAAAAAAAAGGAGCGTACCGGGTGAAGGAAGGTGTGAAGCAGACGTTGGCGAGGACAGAATGAGAGGAGTAAGTGATACAGGAAGAGAGCCTGTAAGAGAGCTTGCATCCTTCCATCTGAGCTGCGAGGAATTAGCGAGGCTCTGACAGAGGCTACAGATGGCCCGGGATCACACAGACTGCGGCGGGAAGTTTGCACGAGTCAGACAAAGCAGGCAGATCGGCGACAAAAACTTCAGGGACGTCAAATTCCATCACACAAAAACTTATTTGAGGATAAACTTAAAATCCAATATAACTTTTTCAGGTAAGCTTATCCCCCCAAATGCCAAACATATCGCATATGATCCCTTGAGTTTTTTTAAGGGCTCAGCATCGTTTTGTTGTTCTTTGAAAGCCGGATGTCTACGATGAAATAGAGTCAAAGATAATCTACGAGAGGGCAGTAATTCTCAAATTCCATATTCTGTGTTTAGCCAATACAAATAACTTTGTCTCAAGTGAGTCTGCTAGCTTAATGCTAAAATGTGATGAAAAAACAAAACCGAATAACTTTGTCTCAAGTGAGTCTGCTAGCTTAATGCTAAAATGTGATAACAAAACCAAACCGAATAACTTTGTCTCAAGCGAGTCTGCTAGCTTAATGCTAAAATGTGATAACAAAACTAGCATTGATCGAGCTACCCCGGAGTAGTTACGAACCTTTCAATACCCGATATTTGAACACAAACAGTGAAGGGACTGGAATGGATTTATGGCGTTTCTATTCATTTCAGTGAATGGCGGTTCAAGCGATTTGAGAATGTCATGGACAAATTAACTTTTAAGCTAAGCTATCACGACACGTTTTTCTAAAACTGTATAAAATGTCTGCTTTGAATTTGGAACAGTCGGCATCTACGGCCTGTTAATGTGTTAGAAAGCACTGAAAAGTTGGACATTTTAGGGTTCACTGGTGAAAACTTTTTGTGAGTAGTATTTTGCTCGGATGTTTTAGATCTTTCGATCAAAGTGACTTTGGAGCGCAGTGGTGGGAAATTAAAAAAAAAATCGATCAGACAGCCTTCAAAGGGTGTCGGAGCGCGGAATGTTGAAGAGCCATTTCTTTTTCAGCAGATGTTCTCGTTTGCCAGTGCATCTGCCTCTCGTTCGCTATCATGCCATTTTGCTCTGTCAACTGTAAATAAAACAGGAGCAAAATAACCATCCTCAGGCGTCATCGCAATGATTCTCAATGCTTCTGGAATTTGGGGTGGAGCCAGTCCAAGGTACGAAAGCAGATGTCGTCACTGCTGTCAGTTGTTGTCGCTTCTGTTGTTGAGGCTAACGTGGTCCTCGAAGGTGTTGTCAACACCTCAAACTGGTTGGACAGACGTTGCCTCAGTTGTTCCAAGACTCTGACTTGCTACCAGTGCTTGTCACTGCAGTTGTCAACGTTGTAGTTGCCTCCGTTGTGGTCGAATCTGTTGTGGCTACAGCTGTTGTTTCAAAGAGTGTCACTGCTGTTGGCAACGCAGCTCATTGTTGTTGTTGTGGGTTCAGTTGTTGTGACTAGCAGGTGTAGCCACTTCCAATGCAGTTGTAGAATTCTGTTGTTGTTGTTTCAGAAGGTGCTTGCAACTGCCGGTCACGTCTCTGTCCTATTGCAGACCACATCGCCTATTTCCATTGGTCCACTTTACAATCCAGCAAAAATACTCACAGCCTTATACTACGACGACACACCACAATCCTCTGGTTCTAAACCCAGTTTTAGCTATCTTTTCCGATGCTTTTCCACACGTTCTTTTGAACAAAAGACAGATTTCTGGTCGTCATTCCTTGCAGACCTTGATAGTGATCACAGGCAAGCAATATCAGACGCTACTGGATTGCCACCCTGAGTTCAGCTTCGTCAAGTCTCGCTGGCCTTGAGTGAGGTTAAATAAGATGTGGAAATTGGGAGGCCAATGTGTATCTGTGAAAAGTCTGCAGACACATGGGAACCCATGGGGGCCGCAAAAAAAAAAAATGTGATGAGATCCATGCTTTCGAGTAATAATGACATTTGACACTCTCTGCAATCTCTGTCTGCAAATTAACTTCTTAAATATAAGATGCAGAAAACCACAGGACTCGATAATAAATTCAAATGGAGTTGTTTAAATACTCAAATAGATAATTGGACATGATGAGTAAACAGCGCGGCTGTGAGACACACGCGGGCTTGATAGTGCTTTTTCATCGCCCCCCCCCCAGCACGCCGAGCTCATTCGGAGAATATTCCGACCAGTGCAAACTCGGCCAGGTGCAGCCATTACAGCAGGACAGATGGATCGGCACAAGTGCCGCTCGGTTTTCCCTCCATATGTGGGCTGATCATTAATTACAAACATCCACCTTCCCGAGAATGTCTGCCATTCCGATGGAGTGACTGCATTTTCCGCACGATAAGGCGCACCGAAAAGCATACGATTTTCCCAAAAGCCGACAGTGCGCCCTATAATCCGATGCACCTTATATGTGGTGTGACAGTCTCTTTACATTCCCCACTGAGTTGTTTCCCTGTTAGTGTTCCTACGCCACCTAGTGGTGATTGTTAGCAGGAACCAATTGTAACGTAAAAGGATTCTGCCCGACACTAATTGACATGCGTCAACACACACACTCAAGCAGACAACTATTTTGTGAGCTCTGCGCAGCCATTATGAAACGAAGATAATACCAAAAGCAGAGTTAACGTCTGACTCAACGAAGGAAGAAGGAGGACAAGCAAGACTTCTAAGGACATTCAGCCCCTTGTGGATGTGAGCCCACGAGGTCTGTGTGCCTTTTATTGACTCGATTGTCTTCAGAACTTTTGTTTAACTCTCATTTATTGTTTTGTAATGCCATTTGTATTTCTGCCAAGGAATAAACCCTGTATTTTTATGGACTTAGTGTCATGCTTCATGCTATAACCTGAGTGAGATACATCTGCATCAATATTCTGATTTATTGAACGTAATATTTTAAATGTTCTGTGTAGTGCAGTGGTTGTGAACGCTCTATATAAATAAAGCTGTATTGTATTGTATTCCGTTTAGCGTAGCTCCAGCTAGTGGATGCATAACACACCCGCAGCCACTATTGTAGCTTCTATTCTATGTGCCTTATAATGTGGTGCACCCGATATATGTAAACTGTTTTAAAATGTGCCATTCATTGAATGTGCGTCTCATACTCCGGAGCGCCTTATAGTGCGGAAAATACGGTCAATGAGAACAACCAGCCACTATGATGTGCAGTGTGACATTTATTTCTGTGTAATAGAGTGAACGAAAGCTCCGCTATCTCATGTAAGTTTGGGGGATGGGGGGTGCGGGGGGATTCCTTTTAATATCGCAAGTACGACTTCTTTGAAAATGAATTCAAATACTTCGACCCCGCCGCCATCTGTGCGCTCAGCAAGGCCAGCAGCTGGGGGAATGCGAGAAGATGAAAATTCCAACACGGGCAAAAGCATGCGGGCAAGTCCCCTGACGCAGAGGAGCCACTGATATGCCAGCTTTGAACTTTATTTATTTCTCATTGCAAAGATTCAAAATGAGATTCTGGGATAACGTGCAAGCCGCGATTGCGCTGCGGTAAAAATTTGCGAGACAAACAGAAAGCTTTATATCAGCATAACCAGAACAAAGAAAAAAGGACAACCCCTTTGAGGTCTAATTAAAATGCTCAAAACATTATTTTGTGTCAAGCGTGATTGTAATTACGACTGGAATAACAAACACTTGACAAGCCCGTAAGAGATCTGGATTGTAATGCTGATAAATCCGAAACATTCATAATTTCAATGAAGAACAAAACCTGATCTTGTGAAGCAGAGTTTGGGTTTCGTGGCTTGGCGGATATTTGCTTAAAAATGGCAACTTCAAAACAAAATGGGAGACTTGTTGTGTCTTTTCGGGCATGGGCTCCTTAGAATTTTTAGGGAATTACACACAATTGATATGACTTCCAAATTTCAGGCTTCTGGGGGCTAAATTTTACAAAAGTTTTTGGCTCTTTTGGCTAAGTGTCTGCTTAAGGTCCTATCCTGGTGGAAAACGTGATTTAAGTGGTCCAAAAAAAACAACTCCCCAAAATTGCCTCAGCAGCGCCACCCGGAAAGATTTAAAAAATGAAAAAAAGCTGTTTGTGTTCATTTCATCGCTCAACACGACATTGTGCGGACATCACATCCGGATGTCTGAACTTCAACAGTGTGTCGGCCATTTTGGTTCAAAGCAGACATTTCAGGCAAAATTCCCAATGGCTCGTACTTTGACGAGCATTTACAAGAGAATTCGGCCAAATTAGCATCAGTCGGCAGCATTTAAATAGATAGACGCTACATCATCGAAAACCATTTGATATGGACGCTTGCAGCTTAAATTTTGTTTCGACCAAATTAAAACACGCTCAAGGGCCGCATGTTCCCCATCCACTAATCTTGTTATCGCCGAACACAAATATGAGGTTTGTGATTAAAAAAAATAAACAATAAACTTGATGTTTTTGCACAGTTTAATCATTTCCAAGAGTGCCGCCCGATACGAGCTCTGAATTAATCGGCGCACATTTGGAAGCGTTTTGCCTCCCGACTCGACACTTGCTTTGATTTGCGGCCGCCGCCGCCGACAATCGGCGCACTTGATTAACATTGACACTGGCACTCGTCTGCGGCGACTGTCATCCGAGCTGCCATTTTTTTCGCGGCTGACAATAAAGCAATATCACCGGCAATGTTTATGCCCTGTAATCACTTTCCCCGCCACCTGATCTCCTCTTCATCAACTCAGCACGTTAAGAGTTGGAAATATGGCGCCATGTATTATGCATTAGTGATAATCTCCCTGAGGACACACACACACGCACACGCACACACTTGACTATACTGTAAACGCAAAAGTGTGCGCATCCTTGCCTTTTCTTGACACCTCCACACATGTCAGCACACACACTTCAACAGATGCCTGAAAGGACTCCGAGTGGCTCGGGGCTGTCATGGAGGTGAGGCTGCACTTGGGTGAATCAACATCTCGTCAGCAGTCACAAATTCCGCATCGGACTTTCTTTTGGACGTTTTGTTTGATTATATTTTCATAACCTCGATGGGTATTCATAATTATTTGTATGTTTTGTTGCCGTTGTCATTTTGAGATTTTGGCAAGTTCCCCGTGAAGCCCTTTGAGACTTTTGCGATGAGGGGCTTTAATATGAATTGAATTGAATCACACGGGGACTTGAGTGTTCATAAACAAGTAGGATGTCAGCGGGGAGCCGAGGTTACCTAAGAGTCTTAATTAAAGCCATTGATTGGTTACATAAGCGCAAAGAAGCAGTGGACATTTCCTCCCTGCTAATGGCCCCCCACATACTCCCTAATTAGCAAATAGCAGCAAACAATCAGCGGGCTGGTTTAACTCTTGCACCCCATTAGCCGCACACCACCAGTTCGAGAATCACAGCATATTATAGCGCTCCCCAGATCATCTGTCCGCAGATTCGACAGTATATCCGCTATACTGTAACGATATGTTGTGGCGTCTGCAGATACTCGTGATCGGGGATGGGCAACTTAAAAGATGGAGATGCCACTATTTTTCATCAGCGCTTCTGGGAGGGGCCACATAGAACCACACAGTTCCCAACCCGATGTATGGCAAAAATGCTGTTTTAATTATGGACACACTAGCTGCACTTAAAATATTTCATTTTGTATCATACATTTTTTCAATGCATGGATAACATTATCCATGATCTGAACCCAACAAAAAAAGGGTTTGAATCAATCGACAAAATAACCGGGGCACTTTTTGAATCAAAACATTCAAGAAAACTGCTGAAAAAGAAACCAACATGAAGTGAAAAGAATCTTTTTGGACTTTTTTTTTTTTTTATTATTTTCACAAAAATCAAAACTGTAATATTATTGAGGTTTGTTTTGACCTACGTTACAATTCCGCCCAAAAAAATATTAGGCCAAATCATGTGGTAGTATAGAGCAGGAAGTGTCAGCAACCAAAAGTTGACCAGAATTTTTTTAAAGCATTGGTTGGATTTGCAGAGAAATAACAAAAATAAAATTGCAAACAATTTTGTTGGCAGCAGCGGGCGAAATTAATCAAGCGGCCCCTCAGAGTGTACTCGCAGGAGCTGCAAGTTGCCCATACCTGCTCTCGATGTTTACTGAAGAGAATGTAGCGACTGTGTGTCTCTACCGACAATTTATAGTTGGTGCCTTGGGAGAAGAGTTTAAATTGTTTACGTTCGCAACTCTAAACACTTGTACATTAAATCATGTTTCCCCACTGAAATAATTGTTAGAAAGTAAAAATATCGTCTTGATTGACTTGGTTTTGGCACTCGGACAATCTGCATTTGAAAAATTATTATTATTTTGTTTACTTTGATCAAAAATGGCATGACCCAGCCGTAATCCAGTGCTGGCGTAAACAGCAGAAGGCGATTTAAGAATTCAGTATTCTCTTCGGATGGAGGGCGGGGGCGGCAGCGGCGGTGTCCTGGCAGTCACTTGGCGGAGCATTAAGTCTTTACAGCGAGAAACAGGGAAAAATGTGTGGAGGGGTAAAAAAAACCCAGTATGATCACAGGCGATGAAATCTGGCAGACAAAGGTCAAGAGGATTGTGGCGCCGCACCGTGAAATGATGAAGCTGTCATGAAAATTCATTGGCAAGGACGGCAATTGTTTGCTCACAGCGGAGACTTTGGGAGCGGAATACAAAGGCACAATGTTTACGACACAAAAGGAATGTTGCAAGATTATGCATGGGCCTGATGCATATAGATGAGTTCACACGCTGTTGGAGAAAGTTACGTACAGTGTGTGCTCGCTGGCTCCAAGAGGGAAAAGCGGGGGTGTTTATTTGTAAACGGATAAAGCCAAGCGGCACGGTGGTCAACTGGTTAGCGCGTCCACCTGACAGTGCATGCAGAGGCGCAAGGTTCCTGCTACGGATTTCCTGCGGGGAGTTTACACGTTCTCCCCGTGCCTGCGTGGGTTTTCTCCGGGTACTCCGGTTTCCTCCCACATTCCAAAAACATGCATGGCAGTTTAATGGCACACTCTAAAATTGTCCCTCGTTGTGGGGGTGAGCGCGAATGGTTGTTCGTCTATGTGTGCCCTGCGATTGGCTGGCAACCGGTTCAGGGTGTCCCCCGCCTACTGCCCGAAGACGGCTGGGATAGGCTCCAGCACCCCCCAGTGAACCTTGTGAGGATAAACTGGTTCTGAAAATGGATGGATGTTTGTTTTGCTGGCACGCAAGTCCCCAAAAGTAGGCGCACACTCTTTCAATATGCCAAAAGTATTTATGGCAAATTATTTTAGCTTTGAGAACCACAGTTAGTGGACCCCAAAGCGTGTGCCTTTTGGACATTTTGACAATTACAGAGTAGAACATGAACTTCGAAAGGAAGGAGAAACCTCCCTCTCCAAGTAATGACAATTCAACTAACTATGCAGAGAGTCACATTGGAACACTGTGCGTTAAAGCACAATGCATCCTTCAGCCGCCGGTGAGCATTTTGGCTTATTAGTGGAGGGAGCCAAAGAATGCCTCGTGATTGTGGAAAATGTCACCCACAGCGGACAGCACAATACTTCATCACTCCATGTGTAAGGGCAACCAGGGGGAAAAAAATGCCACCGAATGAGAATATGCGTCAGGGCTGAGCTGTGTGCTAAGCCGCAGTTGCTTGCCACTGCACGGGTGGCCATGTCATGGCAATCACGGCGCTGGAGGAGATGAAGAAAGCCAGGATGAAAAATATATATTTTTTTTTAAATCATAAAATGGTTGTCCTCAGAGAGTAGCCTACGAACAAAGGAAAATACGTACCACATACTGCGTAATGCTTTCGAATCAGACTGGGATCGGCCATTGAAAAAAAAATGGCAGGTGGCCACTCCCCCCCCCTGCATAATGGGCAATTGAGCATCAAGACTCCTTGCGAAACTGTCTCACATTCTGAGATTCGTCAATGTGCTGTACTGTATTTTTTTTAAGACATAAAATGATGGCGTGTCAGTCAAGGAACATGAAGGTTTCTCCAGAAAGAGAACATGGATGAAGTTAAAGATGAAAAAAATGGGAATATATTGAAAGGCGCTCCCATTCATTTGAATGTCATGGCGTGCTACGTATGCCGCTCACATATTTTATACACATATATATATATATATATTTTTTTTTTTAACCACAAGCTTCGCTACTTCATCCACAAGTACATATGAGATTTATGAATATGGTTAAGTACTTTTGTAAAACACAATATGTGTATTTGTATCACTTGGCTACACGTGCTGGGTGTCGATGTCCCGCTCGCTTCTAACCCGGAAATCCATATTTTGGCTGCATTGCTCAGTGTGCGGTGGCCCTTTGGCCATCCTCCATGAATCAGGATGTAGCCTGCCATTGAGCAAACAGATCAGAAACTCATTCACATTCTTTTTCGCTTTTGTTTGCAACCACTCATGGGGATATTTACATTGATTTGGATTGAGCTATGACAAGCGCCATTTCTTTCTTTTTTTTTTGTTTGTTTGGGTACAGAATAATCAGCCGAAACAAGTGATCTTTGTTAGCTCTCTGAGCCGAAGTTTCCCCATTTTGTCCCCCCAGCAGTTTGTCCTCTTGGCTGCCACTCACTCACTCACTCACTCAGTCAGTCGCTCCATGGTGTAAGTCAACAAATCATCAGAATGGACAAAATCTCTTCACTCAGACTACATGAGGTAAAGTGTGGCTGAGTAACTTGCTGGTCTCATCAAATAAAAGTTGATCGTTTGGAGTACAATTAATCCACTTTGTTGATTAAAATTTACTGTGAATATTTTTCTCTCTTCCAAGCGCAAATTTGACTGTTTAGACCGGGACCAAAGACTGTCTTTTTAGAGTAAAATATACTCTTATGAAATTTAGTGTGCACAAGCATGGGTATAACATGTAAACACGAGAAAGGAGGTCTTTCCCTGAACAAAGATTCAAACCTGACACTTTTTGACTGTAAGGCAGACATTCCGATCATGACTATCGTACACGGTGCTGCCAAATGCTTAACAAAGGCAGAGCTACATGGTGGCCAGGAGTGGCCGTGGCCACCCATGCACTCCTGGTCACTATCTGGCCACACCCCCTGGCAACCCCAACCTGGGGGAACATTTTGATACCTGTCAGTTTCCTGTCATTTTCACATGGATGCAGCATTATTAGACCCTCTGTTACTCTGCCACAATTCATTTAGAAACCCAATTCCAGTAAAGTCAGGACATTGTGTTAAACATAAACAGAATACAATGATTTGCAAAGCAGTGCATGAGTCAGAAGTAGACCATGAGATAGTACAGGAAAACAAAGCAACGGCAAATAAAATGGCATTATCAAGTAAAATAAGCTCACCAAACCATTGCTTTTTACTTCGACTTGATACTGCATGTATCATGAGTGTGTTGGGCAAGGTTTTGTATATTTGTGCATTTCATGAATCCTTGACTGGGCATGGAATGACAAACACCGACTTCTGAGTTACAGATGGGGTGAGCATGCATATGTAGACGCCGTGTATGTGAACATGTGCATTATAGACAATTCCTCATTGAGGTAATGTGTCATACTATTTCTGTTTTTTTATGTTAAAGCTACTATAAAGCGCTTTGTTACAGCTGCAGCAATTGCGAAAGTGCTACATAAATCAAGATGTATTGTTTTGTGGCCACCCCACTGTAAATTTTCTGGCTAAAAACCTGTCAAAAAAAAAAAAAAAAACAAGTCCAGTCCCATGAAGCTGTTCCAGTGCGCAAATGGTTCACTTGTCTGAGGAACCGTTCCATATGTTTGCAATCATGTCGGTTCCCTGGCCGCTGAAGATCATTTAGTCGACTGCCTCATACATTTCAATGAGGCTTAGCGCTGCCACACGTGCCGCCGAGGTAATACAGTATCGATTTCCTGATATCCTGATCATATCCTTATTCAGATGAACACACGTAATGGCCGTGCTATCCGTACTGACTGCCGACCAATTCAGGGTGCTGTCTGCCTTTTGCCCGAAGTCAGTTGGGATAAGCTCCAGCACAACGCAAGTGTATGGTCACGAGCTATGGGCGTAGAGAACAAATGGATGCATGGATAAATGGATGAAGAATTGTATTTATTCAATTCATTTTGTCTTTATTTAGTTCTTCATTTGGATTTTTGTCTCCTTTCATGCCGTCAATGAAATATAGAAGGAAGCCCTCGAGGCAGGATCACATTCTCAGTGTACGTTTATACATTGAATGAATTTCAGTTCCTTATTTCGCTGACTTTGTATGTGATTAATTTGAGGCGCAGAAAAAAAAAAGCCATAAAAATCCAACAATATGGATGCAAAAGTTGCTATGGATGGTACGACGAAGATGTCTGGCAGCGCAAGGGGCCCGTCGTCATTCAAAGTGATGTGATCATTAACAAAACAGCACCCACATCTGAATTACCGAGGCAAAAAAAAAAAAAAAGCATCACGGCCTGCCCGAGCGCCGTCATGTTTGTCAGTCACTCTCGGGCCACCTCATCCATCTCCTGACACTGCAGCACGAAACAAGTGATCTTTGTTAGCTCTCTGAGCCGAAGTTTCCCCATTTTGTCCCCCCAGCAGTTTGTCCTCTTGGCTGCCACTCACTCACTCACTCACTCAGTCAGTCGCTCCATGGTGTAAGTCGCTCTGCTGGCAGACGGCCACCGACGTTGCCTGCTATTTGACTGTGTGGTAATTGTTGTTGGGAAAAAGAGGCTTTCCGTTGACAGGATTCAAACAAAAAAAGAGAGCACGCGTGGCTTAGCAGCTTAATGAACGTGTCAGATGCATTTAAACAAATGGATTACAACATCTGTACACACTTGGATGGATCACTACCTTCCAGACTGGGAGCGGGAATGAGCTATCCCGGAGACATGAACAACCATATGTCATCATTGCACATCATCGCCATTTTTTTTTTTTTTTTTTGCAACGAGTTAAAAATTCTGGGTCTAGTTCAGTGACCTGTACAGTTTACAGTCATGCTTGCCACTGTTCCTGAACTTGCCCGGCTGCTACCAAATTTGAAGCACGAATGCTGGAGAGACAGGTGACTTTCAATTTTCATCATCGCGTGTGGATGGAGCATGACAGTGACGTTTGATGACCTGCTACGAAACACAAAAATTCTGACTGCTCAACCCCTCGATGTCAGAACTTGATGAAAAGTCTTGGACTAAAGTTCTGAGTCAAGGGTACCCCTCACTGGCAGAAAAGACGCAATAACACCTTTTCTGATGCTCCAATTGCTTTCCTCTGGTGGGCAGACAAGAGGGCCCGGCCCGTTCATCGGCACTCAAGCTCGCTTGAACCCAAGTGGGATTGAGTGATCTTGCTTGGCGGAGGTTATAACACGCCACTTTTACTCATTGCTCATTTTATGCGATACAAGGCCTATTATTCCTGCAGTCATTACTAAGCAAAATGCCAATAACGTATTATGGAGACTTGGCAGGATGGATACGAGGGGGTGGGAAACGAAGGAAGATAGGAGCAAAAAAAAAAAAAAAAAAAGGAAATGGTGAGAAACAGATTTTCTCCCCAATTTATTCAGCAATGTGAAAGCTGCGCAAGCACTGAAGATGCTGCTATTTTCGTACCCGCCTTCAAAGGCATCTCAGGATCTTTAATGTTCACGCCGGTGACAACAATGAGTGCGCCACTGTTTTTAATGATGTGCTTCTTCTTTGCGAACTCCCCCGCCCTCCTCCCCGCCTTTGTCGCTGTCAAGTGAACACAGGCAGACACATGAAAACCTGTCAAAAAAAAAAAAAAACAAGTCCAGTCCCATGAAGCTGTTCCAGTGCGCAAATGGTTCACTTGTCTGAGGAACCGTTCCATATGTTTGCAATCATGTCGGTTCCCTGGCCGCTGAAGATCATTTAGTCGACTGCCTCATACATTTCAATGAGGCTTAGCGCTGCCACACGTGCCGCCGAGGTAATACAGTATCGATTTCCTGATATCCTGATCATATCCTTATTCAGATGAACACACGTAATGGCCGTGCTATCCGTACTGACTGCCGACCAATTCAGGGTGCTGTCTGCCTTTTGCCCGAAGTCAGTTGGGATAAGCTCCAGCACAACGCAAGTGTATGGTCACGAGCTATGGGCGTAGAGAACAAATGGATGCATGGATAAATGGATGAAGAATTGTATTTATTCAATTCATTTTGTCTTTATTTAGTTCTTCATTTGGATTTTTGTCTCCTTTCATGCCGTCAATGAAATATAGAAGGAAGCCCTCGAGGCAGGATCACATTCTCAGTGTACGTTTATACATTGAATGAATTTCAGTTCCTTATTTCGCTGACTTTGTATGTGATTAATTTGAGGCGCAGAAAAAAAAAAGCCATAAAAATCCAACAATATGGATGCAAAAGTTGCTATGGATGGTACGACGAAGATGTCTGGCAGCGCAAGGGGCCCGTCGTCATTCAAAGTGATGTGATCATTAACAAAACAGCACCCACATCTGAATTACCGAGGCAAAAAAAAAAAAAAAGCATCACGGCCTGCCCGAGCGCCGTCATGTTTGTCAGTCACTCTCGGGCCACCTCATCCATCTCCTGACACTGCAGCAGACGGACCAATCCATCAGGGACCTGATGAGACTGTGGAATCTTGGGCGTTTTGCAGCCTGCATGCCAGATGGGCTGATTTACAGTATGGTAATACGACAAAGTCAGGATCGAGAGAATTAATGGAGCGGAGATCGGCGACTGAAGTGACTCAAGTATTTTTTAAATGCTGATCCTTTATCTCACTTCTTACGAAAGACTACATTTGGGGGGAAAAAGTGACTTTAGGAGTCCAGTGGCTTCAAGTTGTGCCTTTTTGCAGCCCCAACCAGGCAGGCATAAGTTAGGTTCTGTTGTAATACAACAGTTGACGAATATTCTGTCAGGCAACATTTTTGGCAACGATTCTCCAAGACCGCTCAGTGAAACTTTTTCCCGGTGAATTTCGCCCGGATATTAACAGACCCCCTTCTTCAGCGCTATTCAAGGTCTGCCCTTGCTTTGACTTTTTGTCTTGCGTGCTAAATAGCCGGCCGGCAGTTGACCCTCTCCGACGCATACTTCTCAAAACAGGATGTCGAAACCTCAAGGGTCAGGTTGTTCTTTTTTGCTTTTCTGGCAAAAACAAGCGTTGAGCAACACCAGATGTGCTGGCTTTTACACAGCCTCTTCGTTATTAGCGATGTAGCTCAGGGGGCAAAGGGGTGACACAGATTCGGACAATATTGAGAAAAAATGTAATGGCACCCTCCAAACGACTCTCTTCACTTTATTTCAACTGAAAAAAAATGGTTGGAGGGAGTCTGATTCCGAGGCCCCATAGTAAGTGGTTTCTGGCATTTAATACCAGGGCCACACAGAGAGACGGAACAAAAAAATATTTTATTGACGATCGGATACTGAAAGAAGTTTTCTTTTGGAAATCAGGTGCATCCACATGTGCTTCTGTAAAGATGTCAAACTGCTCACTGTAGTCACATGGTGATAAAAAAAAAAAAGAAGCCAACAAGAAAAAACAAATGTCTTCGCCGAGCGCCTTCGGGAAGGGGAAAAGGCCAAACGATGAAAGAGACAAAGAAAAGCCTTCCAAGCAAAAGAACGCCGCATTTAAGAGACCAAATCGGCTGTCCTACTTAAAAGTTTTTGTGGCTGCAGTTGATTGTCACACAACAAGCCCGCGTCGTGTAATAAGTGGCGACAGTCTCAAATGAAGCAAGGAAGCCGTCAAAACTGCCAAACAAAAGCACTCGCTCCCATTTCCAACATCACGTCGTTGTGATTGTCTGTCATTGCGATTGTCATTGTCTCCCATTACCCTGAAATGGGACCGACCGGCTTGTTGAAGAGCAACGAGCGCAGCGCCCCGTTAATTACACTAACTGCATTCCGCTTGATGGTGAATTGTATTTTTATTTGTTCCTTTATCGATCCATTAAAATACTGTTCCATATGAAACTGGTTCATGACACACAAAAAAAAAAAAAAAATGGTTGGGGACCGTCGCTCAAAGTCACATACAGTGGCCACCGCTCACTAATCGTTCCTGCCGCTTCATAAAGAGACCGTCGAAGATTGTGACATCTGGACGCTGGCACGATTGGGGTCTGACGTCATATGCTAATCATGGAGTGAAGCATTTGAGGTGATCTTGTCACCAGAAGGCTCTTGGAGTTGCTTTTGCCCAGGGATATTCTTAATGGCCAACAAACGGGCGCTGCCCGGCCATTAGAGTCACTCAATGGCGAGTGATTGACTCGCTCTCGGGCTCCGTTATAAGCCTGTTAAACTGCTGCTCGGCGTCAAAGCGCCGCTCTGGGCGTGCTCGCAAACGCCCGCGCCGGCTACCGCTGCCTTTTTGTCTTTTAACAGGCCACTGGATAAAGCGCTTCCCCCTGATTACGTCGGCCTCAATCGAATCGAGTCGAATGGAGCTCGTTTGTGATTGCCGGGGACACGTTGACTGGATATTCAATCAAAATGAAACGGAGGCGAGCTTTTAAAAGTCGGCGGAGATGTACTTCAAACATAGCCAATTACATTACCCTCCATGATAGGCATCATATAATTGCAACGTAATGATCTCTTCACATCATCAATTATTGAACGGCGGCATGCATGAGCGCCTCCCAGTAAACACAAATTGATGACGGTGAACCATCATTTAGAAAGCGCGCTCGTGGTTGAAACCCGTCACGGCTGATTGAATGGCTATCTGTGCTCTTCAGTTCTTTGCGGTCTTGATTCAAGCTCTCGCTGAAAGGGACGGAAAAATGGAGGAATCGGTCATCCCTGTCCGTCACATCCGTGTCGGCGGAGGTCTGCCGCTCATCCCTGTTGTTGCACACAAGCATCACTGCGGGCCGGGTCAAAATTTGGACGGGTTTGCCTGGTGAATACGTCAACGTTTGATGTTGGTCTAGAAAATACAACCCATTCCCGACATAAAACTTCCTTTGAAGAGACGCAACATGACATAAAAGTCCATTAACTGAAAAGTAATAGCACTCATGCCCGCGTGTAAACATATCAAGTATATTCATGCATATATTATTCTTGTCTGTTCCACCTCATGGAATATGATCACCTCCCGAAATAGGGCTGGGAAAAGCTATAGATAGCCGACTTTTATTTCCTAAGCGGGCCGTCTTTCATATCCTTAAGTGAACTTCCATCTTCGAGGCAAGGCGGCTGCAGGGCATCAGTGGGACTGAGAGATGGACAGATATACAGTCTAGTTCGTAGATACGTGATCCTGTTATTTTGGATTTAGCTCACGGCCAGACGCCGAGCGGTTTTTAGGGTCAGAATATGGTCGGGAATTTATTTTGAGGGTGAGGTCCTGAAAGTGGAGCCAGTCGATATGGTGAACTTGCGTTGCTGATTGCGGGCGAGCTTGAAGAGTTGAACTGGCTAATGACACCTAATCACATCAGCAGCAGGAAGCTCGAAATGATGCACCATGCTGGCCCATCACAGGAAAAAAAAAGTCAGAGTGGAATAAAAGAGCTTCAATTAACCATTGAGAAAATCATACTGGCGTGGACATGAACACACTTGTGTTGAGCGAGAGAGGAGGAGGTGGAAAGCAGAATGAGGGGTGCTGAAGATGAATTCATTGACAAAGTAGTTTAAGTGAGGCCACACGGTGGAAGGTGAGCACATCCGCCTCACAGTGCGGAGGTGCAGGGTTCGATTCTGGCTCGAGCCTTCCTGTGTGGAGTTTGGATGTTCTCATCTTGCCTGCGTGGGTTTTCTCGGGGTACTCCGGTTTCCTCCCACATTCCAAAAACATGCATGGCCGGCTAATGGAAGATTCTAAATTGTCCCAAGGTGTGAGTGTGAGCATGGATGGTTGTTTGTTTATGTGTGCCCTGCGATTGACTGGCAACCAGTTCAAGGTTTACCCCGCCTACTGACAGAATACAGCTGGGAAAGGCTCAAGCACATCCGCGACCCTCGTGACCTTGTGCCAATTATCGGGCATCAAGGCAGTGGAAGGAGACTAAACAATATTATTTACATCTAATACTATCATATATCATAACGGCTTGTCATCCTCACTCTGTGGCATCTGAAGCCCAAAGCGGCCGCCCAGAGCCGCCATCCAAGCAGGGAGCCACAACCAACCGGGTCAGGGGAGCAACGAGACTCCGCTCCGCCTCTGAAGACCACTCATTTAAGTGAATGGGACTGGCGAGCAGCCCGTGCAATCGCAAAAATGTTTACCCCGAGTGTCAAAATTTCCTCCATTATTCAATTTTAATATGTAAATATGGTTCAGCTTTGTTGTAAAACACGATTCTCTTTATTGTATCCACTGAATTTTCTTGAACGATATCTTATGACTGAGACGCGTACTTTGATTTGTGTGCAGAGGCACCGGATTTTCAAACTAAAACTGATTTCAGACCCTGATGTTAAAAATGTATGGGCTGGAAGTGCCACTGTACTGATGCTCGATATCTCTGACAAAGTGCAACGTAAGGAAAGGGAAACAAAAGGTTGCAGTGACGGGCACTTGCTCTTAATTGGCACCTTGTTCCAGAGCTGGGCCTCAGCTGAGGGAGCTCTCAGCTGCGCCACCGTCATCCTGGAAAAAAAACGAGCCGGGTAGGGCCGCTGCTCCTGTCTGTCTTGATTAACGAGTACTTCTTTGACTCAGGTCTCCAAATCCTTCTTCAGATATCCAACTTTATTGTTCTCGGAAGTTCAAAAAAAAATTACGTGGCTCACACACACTATACGGTAATACCAACGGTGTCATTAATCTTCGTCGGTTTCTCGAAAGATAAAGTTCTTCTTGTGTCGTTCAGTTTCGACTCAAGCACAAAAGATGGCCAAAAATAAATGAATCCCGCGCCAGCTGCACAAAAGCAAATATTGAGCGAGCGAACAAACAGGCGCTCGTTTACTCGCATCGGAGCGTACGAGAATAACCTTGGACAACGAGCCACATGCTGCTTCACCACCTCGCGAAGCAAAGCCAAAAATGTCTGGCGTATTCTTCTATGGATAAAAATGTACAGCCGCTTGAATTTGCGATAACTCAGCCTCCCCAGTGAGTTTCAGTCGACAACCTGAAATTTGGCAGGCGTTTGTATCATGAGGCGACGCACAAAAGAGTCTCAAGAACCCGTGCCCGAAAACGACACAGGAAGTAGGCTCGTTTGCTTTGATGCAACTATATGGAGTTGTTCGACACACAAAGCACCCGCAGCAAAAGAGCCTTCATCTATAACCGCCTGTGCCAGCTCCTCCACCTCCTCCCTTCTATCCCCCGGTCGCTAATTAGCCACAAGATGGATTACATCATGGCGTCTAATAGAGAGGAGCACCATTACACCGAGTCATCCCAAAACACACACACACACTTACGGTAACTCCCTCGGCCTGATAAAATCACATCCGTCACTCTGCCTATTTAGTCCAACATTCATAACAACAAAGTAAGTAGACGAGGCTCACGAATATGAACAGCATTCATCAGAAATTGTCAAGCCAGACAGTAGAGCACGATTAGAACAAGGAACATGCGCATCTGACTTGACGAGGTGCGGACCCGGTTGTATAATGCGTCCTGTTTGCCGGGGTGCTCTTGTTCGTTCGAGCTCGAACGAGCTCACGAGAAGAACGTAATCGGACAAAAGCGGTGCAATGGAAATTGTTTGAATGGGACGCACACAACATTGCGGAGCAACCACGTCAGTGGCGACTGGAATTGAGGAAAGCCCCGTATGGCAAAAAAAAAAATTAAATCCAGTCTGGAGTCTTTCGTGGACGACATTAAATGTATTTGAGTATGAAGTTTCGGAACATTCGTCTCAAGGGTTTTTTTTTGCTCGTGGACTTTGAGCAGGATTTATGTGAAATGTTTCAAGTCAGGCATATTTACTGAACATATTCAAATATTATATTGTCATTTTCAGTCCACTCCCCGATTATCAAATCATATTTTTTCTCGAGGATTTGCGTCAATGTGGCCAATTTTGCGACGGCCCCAGCACTCATTTCTTCTCAAATGATGTCAGAATGGTTGTGCAAAAATGTTACAAAATACAATTGGTGTGACAATAACGCATCTCCCCTGTCATACATATTCCATAATTCCCCTGCGTTGCATTTCATAACTACTCTGCTCCAAGTAGAGTAATCCTTGGTTGGACCACCTCCACAATTGATGAAATCCGCGACAATTTATTTCATTTTAAAGCTTCCATGCATATACCGTAAAAACAACATTGCAGGACTTATTACTAACTTTATCTACATATCTCTATCCAGGAAATTCCCACTCTATTTTATGTTATTTATTTATTTTTTTTATTTCAATATTTTTCTTAATGGTATAGTTACTGTAAAGGCCTGCCATATGGGAAAGGAGTACTTAGTCATCTTTGAAGCCTCACGCATTTGTATTTTTTAGCTTCATTCACAGTGCGTCAAATTCACCCTTATCTACCCCCCCACCACCCACCACCCCCACAAAAAGTGATCTGGCCCTGGCCAAGCTATTCAATTTTCTTCTAATCTGAGTCCCCTTCCCACCAGATTTGTACACTTCATGAGCTGGAAAGCCTTGATGGCTGCTGTTCCGCTTAGCTTGCCGTGCCACCTTGAAGGCATCGTCAAAGCTGCGGCGGCGGGAGGCGTATGCATGCGCGGCCACACCGCCAAGCTTGATAATCACGCTCGCTCGCTCGCTCGCCCCCTGGGCCCTCGTAAAATGACAAACTGGTTATAAGCGTGCCACGTCGCGCTCGCTCAATGCCCACCACACGCCGGACTACCCGATGGCGAAATCGGCCCACTCAAACTTGCATGTCAAGGACTGTTCCCAAGGCGACAATACGAAGAGGAGACAAATAAAGCAAACGGATTTACGGATTAGACGCGCGCCGCACTTCCACCATGTTGGTGGAGTTTGTTTTCACACCGTCACTGTAAAAATGCTAAGCAAAATGAATGATCTCACATCAAGGCAAAAGGTGCATGTTACATAACATTTCTCGTGACCTTGCAGTTTTTGTGGAAGAGCGATTTACTTGCTTAAACATTTTTTTTCTCTTCCCAAAAAATATAATGGTATTAGAACTTGTATTGGTGGTTATTAATACATCCATCCATCTCTCCATTCTATAATCTTCTTCTCCGTGCTGAAGTCTATCCCAGCTGCATTCGGGGTACACCCTGAACTGGTTGCCAGCCAATCGCCAGGCACACAGAGACAAACAACCATCCGCGCTCACAATCACACCGTGGGACAATTTGGAGTGCCCAATCAACCTGCAATGAATGTTTTCGGAATGTGGGAAGAAACCGGAGTACCCAGAGAAAAATCCACACAGGCACAGGGAGAGTACACAAACTCCACACAGGAAGGCCGGAGCTGGAATCGAACCCTGCACCTCTGCACTGTGAATACCAAAAAAATTGAATATAACTTCAGGAAGTGTAAGACATGAGTGGGACGGGGCTGAATGTCCTCATTTTAAGAAATATTCACAGATCTGGTTTCAGGAAACATGCATGCAAACGAATGATGATCCGATGTCATCAAGGATTCATTTAAAAAAAAGAAAAATAACTGCACAAAATATCTTCACACGTACTTTGTCCATGTGCCAAAGTTAGCTAGTCATCATTTTTATTTCCTTGGCAGGTAAACGTTAGTCTCAAGGTTTTTTTTTTGCTAGCGGACTTTGAGCAGGATTTATGTGGAATGTTTTAAGTCATGCATATTTACTGAACATATTCAAATATTATAATGTCATTTTCAGTCCACTCAAATCATATTTTTTCTCGAGGATTTGCGTCAATGTGGCCAATTTTGCGACGGCCCCAGCACTCATTTCTTCTCAAATGATGTCAGAATGGTTGTGCAAAAATGTTACAAAATACAATTGGTGTGACAATAACGCATCTCCCCTGTCATACATATTCCATAATTCCCCTGCGTTGCATTTCATAACTACTCTGCTCCAAGTAGAGTAATCCTTGGTTGGACCACCTCCACAATTGATGAAATCCGCGACAATTTATTTCATTTTAAAGCTTCCATGCATATACCGTAAAAACAACATTTGCAGGACTTATTACTAACTTTATCTACCTGTCTATCCAGGAAATTCCCACTCTATTTTAGGTTTGTTTGTTTTTTTTTTTTGAAATTTCAATATTTTTCTTAACGGTATAGTTACTGTAAAGGCCTGCCATATGGGAAAGGAGTACTTTGTCATCTTTGAAGCCTCACGCATTTGTATTTTTTAGCTTCATTCACAGTGCGTCAAATTCACCCTTATCTACCCCCCCACCACCCACCACCCCCACAAAAAGTGATCTGGCCCTGGCCAAGCTATTCAATTTTCTTCTAATCTGAGTCCCCTTCCCACCAGATTTGTACACTTCATGAGCTGGAAAGCCTTGATGGCTGCTGTTCCGCTTAGCTTGCCGTGCCACCTTGAAGGCATCGTCAAAGCTGCGGCGGCGGGAGGCGTATGCATGCGCGGCCACACCGCCAAGCTTGATAATCACGCTCGCTCGCTCGCTCGCCCCCTGGGCCCTCGTAAAATGACAAACTGGTTATAAGCGTGCCACGTCGCGCTCGCTCAATGCCCACCACACGCCGGACTACCCGATGGCGAAATCGGCCCAATCAAACTTGCATGTCAAGGACTGTTCCCAAGGCGACAATACGAAGAGGAGACAAATAAAGCAAACGGATTTACGGATTAGACGCGCGCCGCACTTCCACCATGTTTGGTGGAGTTTGTTTTCACACCGTCACTGTAAAAATGCTAAGCAAACTGAATGATCTCACATCAAGGCAAAATGTGCATGTTACGTAACATTTCTTGTGACCTTGCAGTTTTTGTGGAAGAGCGATTTACTTGCGTAAACATTTTTTTCTCTTCCAAAAAACAATAATGGTATGAGAAATTGTATTAGTGGTTATTAATACATCCATCCATCTCTCCATTCTATAATCTGCTTCTCCGTGCTGGAGCCTATCCCAGTCATCTTCGGAGTACACCCTGAACTGGTTGCCAGGCAATTGCAAGGCACAGAGACAAAAAAAAACATCCGCGCTCACACTCACACCGCAGGACAATTTGGAGTGCCCAATCAACCTACAATACATGTTTTTGGAATGCGGGAGGAAACCGGAGTACCCAGAGAAAATCCACACAGGCACAGGGAGAGTACACAAACTCCACACAGGAAGGCCGGAGCTGGAATCGAACCCTGCACCTCTGCACTGTGAATACCAAAAAAATTGAACATGACTTCAGGAAGAGTAAGACATGAGTGGGACGGGGCTGAATGTCCTCATTTTAAGAAATATTCACAGATCTGGTTTCAGGAAACATGCATGCAAACGAATGATGATCCAATGTCATCAAGGATTCATTTAAAAAAAACAAAAATAACTGCACAAAACATCTTCACACGTACTTTGTCCATGTGCCAGAGTTAGCTAGTCATCATTTTTATTTCCTTGGCAGGTGGCAAGTGATGCAACAATAAAAGCACAAGTAATTTCACGTACATCGCGGCAAATGGGCCTATAAAGTGCAGTGTGCCAGAATGATGGTGCCAGTTAGAAAAGTGCATGATTGCTTGGATAAAGCGTGTGCTTTGAGGGGAGTGCATTTCTGCTCCCTGGAGAAAGCCAAGCCAGTGGACTATCAGAGTTCATTTAAGCAAGATTATCTGACAATTGAACAGGAAAATGTGACTTGGCCGTCTCCTGCGTTACAATTAAAATTAAAAAAAAAAAAAAAAAGATCAGAATTGGGAGATTTAAGCATGTTTTATTTACCGTATTTTCCGCACTAAAAGCGCACCTAAAAGCCTTTCATTTTCTTAAAAGCTCTCAGCGCGCCTTAAAATCCGATGTGCCTTGTGTATGGTCATTATGGTAATATTTAGACCCCAAAATGGCTCCTTGCTAGAGACATGCTGACAACGCAGGGTTCAAACGTAAGGCGATCGGTTTCGCAGTTGAACACGGAAATAGAGCAGCGGCAAGAGAGTTCAACATTAACGAGTCAATGTTATAACTTGCTGTTGGTTAAGTGAACTGTGTCGCTGCTTTATTAAATAAGTTTTACTGACATCTGATCGTCGCTGTATAAATCAGGGTGTAGTGTAGTGTAGTGTTCTGTTGGCATTTCCTTGAGCATAGCTCCATTTAGTGGATGCACTGTAGATTGCGTCTTATAACGCGGTGCGTCCAATATATTTAAAAAAAAATTACAAAATAGGCCATTCATTGAAGGTGCGCCTCATAATCCAGTGCGCCTTTTAGTGTGGAAAATACTGCATTTTTTTAAACACACAACTATTATTTTAAACACAATTTTACGTCATTCCATGTCTGCTAATGTGTTTTGACCAAATGTTGCCTGTCTTAATGCCACCTGACAGATGACGATCATGATCGAAAAGCAAAGAGGAAAACAGGCTCGGAGCGGAACGCCCATGCGAGGTTCCGGTCCCAGTTGGGGGATCCGAGTCATTGTCCGGGATGCTCGGGAACCCGGCATCCGTGAGCCAGCCTAATTTCTAATTACCGTCGGCAGTGTTCTGGAAGACTGCAGTTTGGGATGCGACTTATCTAGCGGACGGAGATGCAGGCCAGCATCTCTTCACTCGCCTCCGTGACGGCTTTGCACAAGCGAGCACTCCATCGAGTGAGGCAGCCATGTTCCCCATTTGATTCCCCTGTCATGCTATTGTGAAAGGTTTCATCAAAACATCGCGGCACTTTCTCACACTCCCTTTACATCTAATTGCAACGACTGTATTTGCAGGCACGGTCGAGTGAAAAGTAAACGGTGGGCCAGGAACTCCTGCGTCTTTGAAGTAGACAATTCAGCTGATTCCAGTGGATGCTGTTTTCTCCATCAGCCCCGCCTCCCCTCTCGTTATTGTTCAAAATGTTTGACTGAAAATATTCAGTGGACTCTCGACTCAGCACTTGCGTCGAAGATAAATAGGCCATCACATTTTGGATTCAAGAAGAAAATAAGCCCATGTAACTGCGCCACCAACAAAACAACAACAATGCACACTTAAATGTGAGCAGTGATAATCAGTCATAAAAAAAAAAAAAAAATGATGGGAGTGGCAGGCTTCATATAAAAAGACCTTAATAGGCTTATTTTTGGCAGGAGAGCGTCACTGTTGCTCCTTCGAGAGAAAAATGTATCCGAGAGAAAGGTCAGCCAAGTTTGGAGCACGGGGTGTGGGGGGTAAGGGGGGCGGAATCACTGCAAAAGAAATCATTTTCGCATGTGCGGAACTCACACAGAGGTGACCGCTGAATCGGTGAAACCAATCACGTGTCGGGAGTCCACATGATGATGTCTTACTCCACTCGAATCTAACCAAGGTTAAATGTCTCAAATCAACAATATGCTTCTTGTTTGACTGCCAAGAAAGATATTTCCTCGAACCAGACTTTTTTTATCTTTTTTTTTTTTTTTTTGGGTGGAAGATCATTTCTCTTGCTTCAACCATTTTTTTTCTCCATAAAAATCTCATTCTATTGGCGTCGGTAGTCTAAATGAAGAGTTCAAATGCAAAAGCAGAAAATTCAGTGAGTTGGGTTTTTTTTTCATATTTCTGGTTACGGGTTAAAGCTCATTTTATTCAAGCTATTAATACAATTTACTTTGATTAAAAATGTCTTTGAAATAGGGTCCTTGATCCTGCCGTCGCAAAAACCAGAAGATGCAGTCCGACATTTTTATTTGCAGTAACTGTAAAATTACACTCAAATGGAAAGTAACATGCTTTGTGAAAAAAAAAAAAAAACTCTTTCATGAACCCTTTCATTTAATGCGATTACAGTGATCCAATGATTTACAGGCACCAAAATTGTCGCTAGCTCGACTTTTTTGCTTTGAGTCGCGTGCCAACATTTGAGGTATGAGTAAGCTTTGGTTACTGTGCCGCAAGTCGGAAGTCAGGGACCTGAAACTCCCACACAGTATGTACACGCAAGACATAAGCAGAGAATTTGTCGTGGTAGGTCGTAGAAAGTGTTCCATGAGCTGCAAAAAAAAAAAAAAAAGAACAGCATGTACAGTAAAAGATGCACAGATCTTCAATTTGAGCCATGTGGTGAGTCACCATCACTTACCGAAAGTTTTTTTTACTCTCAAAAGCCCTTTCTCACTCATGTTTTTTTATTGTTTTAAAATTTTTGGGCTGACAAAAATATTAATCTTGACATGTTTCTTATTCACAAAAACCTTTTGGATCAGAAACCTGTGTTTTTGGTGAACTACTGCGAATGACCTAATTTATCGCAACCTATCTGGAAATTTACAGTAAATTTTACACCCCTTTGCAATTATACTGGAACTACACATTTTGACTGCATCACAAAAGATTTTTTTGTTCCCCCCAGAGCCAATCATCGATGCCTGAAAAAAGTACAACCAAACCCCCTCCCACGTTGTGCCTTGAAAGGAATTGATAATCCAGATGTGCCATCGATGTTGGGATTATCTGTGACGATCTCACAGCAAGCGCAAATGACAAATTAGATTTTCGTTTAAAACAACAACAACAACAACAACAACAACAACAAGAATTCAATTGCGAACACAAAAACACAATAGCTCATTTTGCCCAAAGCCGACATCCAATTACACAAAGCAATCATCCTCTGGCTGCTCTTGGCGCGGCATCAGGATCAATCTGAGCACTCGCGTTCAAGAAGATCGGAAAGGGTTCAGTCTCGTACAGCATTCCCATCTGTTGCTATCCTCTCGCAACCTTCTAATTACGTTAAGGTTGCGAGGGCGCCTGGAGAGCGCCGGGGGCGGGGGCGACCGTGGACATGGAGAGGTTACAATGAGAGGTAATTGTCATAATCCACCACGGAATCCCGCCATCTCACAAGACAAAGGAGACTTATGAATATTTAAATTGCAATTTTCTTCATTTTTTTTTTTTTCAATTGACCCCCTTTTTTTTTCTAGTTGGAAAATTGGAGCACAAGGTAGAAATGAGTGGTGAAAAAGTCAGTGCAGAATTGTTTTTTTTAATGAGACTCACTCTTGTCTTTTTTTTTTTTTTTTTTTTTTTGACCCTGAGCTACATTTGCATGTACAGTTTCACCGCAGATTTTAGTATGCTTGGCTTAATCCCCTTCTCGGCTACGCCCGACACTAATGGCCACGGGCTGTAATTAGTGCTTGATAGAGAAGATACCCCATCGTTAATAAATGAGCAAATTAGCGCAAAACACAATCTGGGATTAAATCTTCATTTATTGACTGGGAAGATTTCACACACGCCGTTTTTCCGAAATGCTTAATCCGGTGGATCCTTCATCTGAAGGAGCCATTTATTATATATCAACGTGTTTTGGCGATGACGTTTTGAGATGCGTCGATTCGAATATAGCGGAATTGTCCTTCCTTGTTCTGCTTTGCTCGAGTTGAAGCTGGACTTTGACTTTTCTGTATTTTCGACACAAGTATCTTTTGTTCTTTTTCTAAAGTGTATATTTGCCACCTGTGCTGTCCGGCGTGTTCGACCATGCCAATGCGTATTTCTGTTTGTTAAAGTGATTTCAACTCTGGCGCCTGTGAGCGCCATTTAGCGATGCAGAGCTGGAGGGGAATAGATAAGGAGGGGTTCATTCCATAAAATCTAAAGCGCCTACAGGGGAACAGCGTCGGCTGCATATCATCAACGTGCGGCCCCGTGTTCATCTCCTCGTGAGCGCCGCCAAAGCCCCTTCCTCGCAATTCGGTAACGAAGCCATGAATATAAAACCAGGCTTCCTTTGGGAATCTAATAAATGAAACATGGCTAAGGATCAACCAGATTTGGTTTGCATTGAAGCCACGTTGCAGGGCGAACATACCATTGTTATCCTCCTGAAGACAATTATTTGCTTTCCACGTCTGCCTTGTAGGAGCCAATAATCCTCACAAGCGGGCGTGTGTCTTTAACCCTCGGCCACCCTGCATATCAAAAAGGATGGCGTAAAACAGAGAGTGCATTCTGCTCGACCCTACCAGCCCGCCACCCCCACGCCGCAAGTGAGATCTGACAATTTCCACCAATGTGTAAGTTAAACCGATGCCATCGGATCCACTGGATTTTTCAATCCTAGAAAAAAATTCGTTATCGCAGTCACCTTCAGGGGTGCTCAATCATCCTCTAAATCAAGTTGATCCTCCATTGGCCGACTTCATCATTGGCTGATGGCGTGCATCGTTTTGTTTTTTTTAACCACTGCAGCTTTTAAGAATGATGCCTTTGCCTCACAAGTTGGGGCATTGTCAGCAAGAGCAAGAAACCAAGGCAGAGAAGCAAAATAACCTTTATAGGTCAACGGCACAGATGCATTGCATGTGGATGGAGTGCACACATTGACTTTAACAATGATGCTTCATTCAGATGCATTTTTTTCCTCTTTCTTTATTCCTTCAAATGACGCAGAATTATCATCAGGGCGACAGTTGTACTTTGTATTTTTTTCTAATGAATCCATTCCAGGACATTCAACCAAAACCAAACTGTCCTAAATCCAAAGTAATATTTCCCATAGGAGATAATGTAGTTCTAATTAATCCATTCCAGACATCCAAAAATATTAACTTTTGGAGCTGTTGCAAGAACATAGTGGTAGGGTACGCCTTGCCGTTTGTTGAACCGTTGAAACACATTTACGAAATATTGAAATCGATTCCTGGAAATGAATAGCAGAGTCACTTTTTTTTGTTGTTTTGTCTGTTTGTTTATGCAAACTAGGACCAAATTTTGATGGAAAAAGAAAAAAATCAGACAACTACAATTTCTGAGTGTACTTTGCTGATGGACCGCATGCATTATTTTCTCCACGTGGCATTGCACTGCCCTGATGTTGCATGATTTTATTTCGCGCAACAAAATCAAACAACGTATGATCAGAAATAGGGTGCCTGATTTAAAATGCGGCTACCTTCACTGATCCGCGTTGGATCGGGCTGATCCTGCTCAGACACGTCAGGTGGAAAACCAGCCATGCGACTATCTGGAGACTTTGTTCCAAAATTTGCCTCGGAGTGCATTGACCCACGTATGGACATTTCCTGGGTGTGAATCTGAGATTTAGCATCCAAAAACAAGCCAGGCATTACTGTTGCCGTCTGTCACTCCCGTGTCTGACGGCAAGGAGGAATGATCACACCTCGAGTATTAGCATTATTTTTTTCTTCATCCACTGTGCCGAATGCTGTGCTGCTATACTGGCTTTCATTTGAATGAATTGATTTAATTGTATTTAACATTACACTGCAATTATTTTTTTTTTACACTGATTTGTAGAGGGGGGGTTGTGTGCACATTTTATTGCATTTTTTAAAAACATTCCAAGTCACTTAATTTGCCACCGAAAAGATACGTATTTGGAAAAAGAAAAGAAAGAGTTGTCCTTCATTCAAATTCCTTTCAGGCCGCCTTCAAGGCCGAAATCTGTCATGTTTGCGCTTAACACGGCATGTATTGTTCAAAAGGAGAATACGATCTGAATAATAAAATGTTCATCTGCCGTAAGATGCCCATAAAACAGCCAGCCGTTGCAGAATATTCATGTACCGGTGATTGCGACAAGCGGCCTTGGCCAGCCACCAGCAAAGTATGAATCACGGCTATAAATAAAGACGTTAGCCTCCCTTGACCTAGGGTGGAAAGTATAGCGCATGAGCTGATGGACCATATTGTTCTGCATTTTTTATTTGATTTTTTTTTTTTTAAGACCCACTACCTCATGTTCCATTTAGGAGATGGAAAACCGCCACTCACTCTTGCTTAAAGATCTCCCCACCTCTTTCACTTGGCCTTCCGCAAAGTGACTGCCCACTCTTAATTGTGAATCACTACGAGATCGCACGCGAGGGGCACGGCTTGACAAAGGCGAGAGGGCGCATCGATCCCACTTATCGGATGCGTCCGGGGCGGGGAGCGCTTCCTCTTAAGAACAGGAAATGGCTTGAAAGTCATGTAATGCGCGTTCAGAACCCCTGAAATCGCAGCGGGGAGTCGTCCTGTGATGAATAATTGAGGGGCAGGTAATCGCGAGTCTTTAGTCACTGCGTTGGAGTGGCTCAATCAGACTTTAGTGCCACTCTCTGCTGAAATTTGAAACGGAATTTCTTTGTACTGCAGGGGGGTACCGTTAGAGACCCAAACCAACCAAAAGATGATACAATTTATGGTCTCACAAAATCTTTAAAAAAAAAAAGAATAAATAATTTTAAAAAAATCGCATCAATCTGCACTGTTGCCATGGCAACAGCCCATATTCTTATGTTGCTCTTTTAACTGAGTGAAGATAAATATGTTACTTTCAGAGCAAACCGTTAGCGAGTGTCGCTTTCGTCTTCAAATAGAACGTTTCTGAGTCCAATTATGAGTTCAGCAAAATGGCGACTTGTTGGTCTCGCCAGATAAATAATCCTGACATTTGTTTTCTTGTTGTTGTTGTTTAAGTTGTGAACGAGTGTTGATTGAAATATAAACTACACCACAGCACGAGAGGTTCCCCAACTTGGTCCACCTGTACCCAAGACTGCAAGTATGCCATCCAAATCTGTTTTCGTTCAAATTGTCAGAAGGTTGCTTTTAATATTAATCAAAACATTGTTTTGAATGTAAAAATTAATAGTAGTTTTGTAAAGTTGTTACATATTGCTGATTGAATATAATTTTGACAAAAACATGACATTCGGTGTCCTGTCTGGAACGCAGTTGTGCCATTTTATAATTTTAACATCTTTTTAGACCCAGTACAAGTAGACTGTAACTCGGAAATCTATCTGCAAAATATTCAATCATGTTCTTCCTCCGTTGTTGCTCTTTCTTGACCATGCGGGATACATCATCATGCGTTGCATCCCAACGACACACCACACAAGAGTGGGAATGCAAAGTAGACCAGGCTTTACCAATCCACAGAACTGAACTGGATGTGACTGCATGGTGGACACATGGTTCAACATTATGCCCCGGCGGAATTGAGGGTTTTGGCCTTTCTCTCTCTCTCTCTCTCTCTCTCTCTCTCTCTCTCTCTCTCTCTCTCTCATTATCATAAAGACGCTTTGACGCCAAGTTCTCCATTCGGTCTGCGAGCGGGAGAAAGGGCCGGCCGTAACGTTTGCCTCTCTCCTTCAGGGCGCTTGCTGTGAAAACTGCATATAAACATCAGACGGCCTGCCAAACGCGATAAGAACAGGAAGGCGGCTTCAAAACCAAATTTGATGGAAGACAAATGACTTCCAGTGGACTGGAATGTTGATTCACGACGCCCGTTATTTTTAGAGCTCTCGCTTTAGTTCTTTGAAAATTGCAAAGGCATGTAATGTCACCGTTAAATGTCAGCTGGGTTCACTTCAATATTTTGACGTCTTTCATATATGCTGTACAGTTCAGTGATCCCCAACCACTAACGTGTTGTTTTGGGACATGATCCAATTTCACTGAAAGACCCCGTAAAGGCAATTCAGAGATTTGTTCCAAAGTACAATGCTCATGTTTGAAGGCAATTGCTGAAAAATGAGAAAATACTGAAAACTATGTAGTACTAAGATGAGGCGATCAAACGTTTGTCAAACTGATTTTCCACATTTTCAGTTTTGTCGACATCAATATCGACAAAAATACCTTCCCCTGGAACGTCCACTGGCGTAGCTGCGTTAGGGCGCCTAGCTGAGGGCACTTTTGGGCCGCCGTGGTCACTTTAGAGTGCCTCGTTGTTGCCAGGTGACAACTGGATCGCAGCAGTGCTATTTTATTGACAGTTGACCACTGAGCGGGTTTGTGGTTTCAGCGCATTGAGCCTTCAAGAGCAGAAAGACCAGCTTGATTTTTTTCATGATTTTGGTGCCCCATTTTTATTCATTGGTGATTATTTTTTTCATTTCAATCATTCAAATTTGGCAGGGTTTCAAAGACATTTCGTCACGACAAATAATATTTCTTTGTTCATCTATCAGCGGCGTGACGTATGGTGAGAAAGCTCTTCCACTCGAAGGCAGAATGTTGAATTAATCGACATTAGCATACGGAAGCTGAACAGGCCCACATATCAAGTTGTGTCAGTGGATTTGTGAGTATTTCAAACCAAAATGTCAGACATCCTTTGTCTTTTCTGACATGGGCTCTTAAGACTTCTACTCGTGCTGATGCCATATTTCATGTGGCTGAAACTGGCTCTCATGGAAATGCATGCACTCGACTTCCCGCCTCCACCTCGAGCGATTATTTTTTTTTTTTAGTAGATATAACAGATATGATAAATGGTAGTCAATTGTCTGTTCTAATTCAATCAACTAACTTTTTTTATGTACATCCATCCATCCATTTTATGATCCGCTTTATCCTCACAAGGGTCGTAGGGCATGCTGGAGCCTATCCCAGCTGTCTTTGGGCAGTAGGCGAGGGGACACCCTGAACCGGTCACCAACCAGTCGCAGGGCACACACAGACGAACAACCAGTCGCGCTCACAATCACACCTAGGGACAATTTTGAGTGTTCAATCAGCCTGCCATGCATGTTCTTGGAATGTGGGAGGAAACGGGAGCACCCGCAGAAAACCCAGGCAGGCACGGGGAAAACATGCAAACTCCACATAGCAAGACCGGAGCTAGAATTGAAACTGCACCTCTGCACTGTGCCGCCGAAGCGCTTACTAGTCGACCACTGAGCCACCCTTTTTATCTCCAAAAAACACCCACAAAAACCAATGATATAAGATCAAATTTGAGATTTTCCATGACAATCGTCCTTAAATTTTTTTTTTTTAAATTGGGATGAATTCAGGTCCCCTGAAAAACGCCAAAATGACTTTGCTGCGCCAAATGCTGTGGCTGCTTAGTATTTAACTGCGTAGAACCGCAAGGATCCTGTCCTTCTCACAAGTGGAGCTCCCCAAGATGTCGACTCAGCGTGTCCAACAAGCTCCGCTCATTGCTTCGCCGTCACGCCTGACACACCGGATGGTGGGTCGCTCTGTGCAGGCGCGCGTCTGTGTCTGTGTGTGTGTCTGTGTGTGTGTGTGTGTGTGTGTGTGTGTGTGTGTGTGTGTGTGTGTGTGTGTGTGTGTCCATTACAAGGTCAACAGTAGCCCAGAGGCCACTTTCATCGGAGACGTCAAAGTTCCCGGTGGCCGCGGGCTGCGTGGCGCCCTGTGCTGTGTGTGATGTCACATGTTATCGGCGTGAAAAAGCGAAAGGACAAAGCAGGTCGCGGTCGTCCATTTGGGTAAATGATATTCGAAAAAAAGCTTTGGATGCACATTTTGTACAAAAGGATATCACAACTTGACTTAAAACTTCCATGTAGGTTATGTCGGAGGGCCGCCTCGCAATATAATCAGAAGAGGGTCTCTTGTTGCTATAGCAACCCCCGATCATGGAGTGTTTTTGAGACAGGTGGACCAGCCAGGACATTTTTATTCTGGTATCAGGACAACGCTGACTAAAGTACATTCATCTTCCTCGTTTTTTGCGGCTCACTATTCATGAATTCACCTGATCCCTGAGCGCAATCTGGCATTGGCAAATTTACTCCAGTTCTCCAATATTCGGTAAAAAAAAAAAAAAAATCAGCTTTTCAGTTTTTGTGCTCAAACCAAATAATAAGCACACAGCCTACTTTGGAACTATACTGATGCCTTGCAATAGAAATGCCTCTTGCATTTTTTTGAGACACGAGGTGCAGCTTGGCCAATTTTTCGTCTTGTGTTACCAAAAAAGTTCAGACAGCGCGTCAGAGCGCCATTGCTCGATGGTGGCAGCAGACTTGAGAACAGCCGAGCGCCATCAACGCACATTGGTTTCCTTTGCGGTGGAAGAATGATTTCATTGGGTGGCGCTGTGACTCCATGAAGATGATTTGCCAACTGTCAATAATCCCCACAGAAGAGATTTGAGATACAAGGTCACGGGAAAAAAAAAAAATCTGAAGTCAGTTTCGACATATGAAGATGATTTGCCAACTGTCAATAATCCCCATAGAAGGAGGAAGAGATTTGAGATACAAGGTTACGGGAAAAAAAAAAAATCTGAAGTCAGTTTCGACAAAAGAAGTGATTTGCCGCCATCCATGTTGAAGTTCGATGAGAAGCTTCGTTAAGACACGACAAATGCTTTGCCTCCATCTTGTGGAATCAATTCGGAGCCTTTTTGGGGGGGTGTTTTACGTGAGCCAGCTAGTGTCGTACTTGCTGTTATATTTGGCAATTGTAAACTTTTTTTGGGGAGGAGGCGGGGCTTGAATGACTTACATTTGTCTTAAAAGGTATATGTCAGCATAACCTGAATGTGATCGTTTTCCGACGACGTGGCGGTGTACGGCGAGAACAATTTTCCCGTGCGCAGCAATTACCGTGGCCTCATTCGACATCACCGGATGTGTCATTTGCATTGTTGTTCCATTTAGAGGCGCAAAAAGAACACGGCGCAATCCAATCAGCGTTGATTCCAAAAAGCACCTCTTGTGCCCTAATGAGCTGGAAGTCATGAAGTGTAAAATTATGCATGCAATTGGAGGTTTGCTAAACAAGGCATTTGCGACATAATTGCACCCCCTCAACCCGATTTTATGGCTATAGATTTAAAGGGGGTAATCATATCTCCTCCACTCGCCAAATCCTCATTGCGTGTGACCGAGGGATTATTTTTTGGTTCATACCCCGTAATTAAACGCATGCGTCGACTGAGTAATTGCCGTTGCTCAGTCATTGCTCCGTGACTCACATGACAATGATAATCAAATCAGGCGTCTTTTTGGGGGAGTCGAATTTTAATATGAAACAAGAGTCCCTTTTGGGTTTTAGTTATTTCTTTTCTTTTTTTTTTTTTTGCTTTTGATGATTCAGATGACGCCTTTGGCTTGACATGCCGGCTCCATCACTGGCCTTTTTCAAGCAATGGCTCCAGGGGGAGGTGGTGCGGTATGGACATACATCACAGCAAGGATCCAGAGCATCCCGCAACTTTATCAAAGGCTGCAAGGTCTCGGCTGGACATGGAAAGACATTGAAGGAGACTGCAGATTTTTGGATGTTGGAAGGTGGACTTTAAAGCTTTTGTTTTTTTTCTCCCCAGAGCAGCAAACGGATCTTTGTGTTGAGAGTACACAATAAAATCTATAAAATAATGAACACTTGCTAGGATTATTGCTGTATTTCCCTGCGTCTTATAGTCGCCGGGTGCATCGTCAACAATAACTGCCTCCCAGAGTGAGGATGTACCTGTAATTACCTGATTTCCTAGAGGCTGCTGTTCATCCAAAGACATTCAAGAAGACATTTTACGAAAATGTGACTTTTCGATTGCTTGTGTCTAAATATTTGTCTCTCGTGGTTCATCCTCACCTGCGTGTAGTTCAGATTCGAGCTTATTCACAAAACACGCCGCCAAAACAGTAACACCACTCAAATGACTGTTCCTCCAGTGAACCCCCGCCAAGTAGCGGTTTACTACTTAACATTTAAACTTTTTGTACTGCCCGAACAAGTCACGAGATGACACAAAAGTCCTGGCTACAAGTGATTGGAAAGTAGTAACAGCTGTCAGAAGTATGTTGGTGCCTTGAGATAAAAGTTGTATTGGTTCCGTGACCACAACCGTATCTCCAAATCATCTTTTCCCATTGACTTGAATAGAAAAGCAATTAATTCGTTCCAGTCACCCCCTTCCTCAAAAAAAAAAAAAAAAATTCCTACATTAAGTTTAGAAATATCTTATGTAGCGGAGGTGTGAATTAATCATGGTGGATCTGATGAGACGGTGCAAATGGTGCGTTCATCTCACCTCGTGCGTTTAACAGGCATTTTCAAGGCGAAGCTGGTACACGCACGCCAGAAAAGTACATCAGACGTGGTCCATCTCAATTAAAGCCCGTTCTGCGTGGGAAGGAGCGATTGAGCGTTCGTCACTGATGCGTCTGCCACCGAGTGGGGAGGGGGAGAGAGTGGGCCAGATTGCGCGGGGACGCGGGGCTTTGGCGCGCAACCAGGTTGCATCTGAAGCCGTCTGTGATCCGTCAATGTGCCGCTGAGCCGCTCTATTCCCCCAACGCGTTGCCAAACACCTGCCCGGCGACTCCATCTCCCCCTACTTCCACCCCGCAGAGTGTCAGACGGGGAGCAGCGGCATTCGTGACTTATTTTGTTTTTATTTAATGAAGTAAAATGGCAATGACTGTTTGTCCTTGTCCACATGTGCGTGTTACTCTACCTTAATTGCCCCATTTTTCTTCACGGCAAGGTACGCTGTTAAGAATGTGCTAATTCATTCTAAACAGCATATTGGCAGTTCCACGGTATAAGTTGGCATTAAAAAAAAAAGTGTGGCAGGACTATCAACCTGTTCACTACCGCATGCCTACAGTACATTTGAGAAGACCACACAAAATGAATCAAAACTACTACCGAGCACAGTTTCAAATTCGAAAAGAAAGGATGAATTGTTCAAACGATGACACGATGAAAAAAATCTTTTTAAACCATTTGTATTTTAAAACAAAGCTTCAAGCTTCAGCAGTTGCAAGTGAATAACTGTACTATTGTTTCAAAATATTGAATTGTATTGATTTTTTTTTAAGACGAGTTGCTGTGCCTCCTTATCTAATTTTATTTAATGGAGTAATCTTGATTAAAAAGTAAGAAATTGAAGTTCCACGTCTTGCCGTCGATAATTCCGCTGTTCTTTTAGGTTTTTGTGACAGTGTCATTTCATCATCGAGAGCAAGGTACTTGATGTGCGGATAGTATCAAAGACATCGTGACAACACTCGAGAGAACAAAAACCAAAATGGACGAGAGTCATTCGGGCTCAGGCGGGGCGTGTTCGACAAAGATGCGTCTGGAGCGGAAGAGGAAGTAGGAGGAGGGAAATAAATGAGGCCAATGGGGTGGGGGGGAGGCTTTGAGGCTGCGGTGAGCTCCCCGGCGATTTGTACCTGCCAGGTTCCCCGTACCCCAAACAGCTGCTAGCAACCGTAAGGCCGTGAAGCACCCCCCGCCCCCCTTCCATCTTGCCGGAGCATGTGTTCAAGGTATCTGATGCGGCGTTTAACTTCCATGCATACGGCTGTTACTTTACGCTCGCCATCTCTCACTCCGCAACACAGCCTTGGTGTTTAATCAGACCGTGTCTATTTATAGCCAGGGGGGAGGAGTCGAGAACAAGTGAGGCAGGTGGGCGTGAAGGATGGTGACAAAACATATTTGGTTTAGCCCTCACTCTTTGGAAAAATACACCATCGTATGTCCAGGGGTACATTGGATTGATTTTAGTTGATTTCGACTTGGGGATCCAGCCAAAAATTTGCACAAAGTATTTCATTTGGAATATTCATTCATTCATTCATTCATTTTCCAATCCGCTTATCCTCACGAGGGTCGCGGGGGGTGCTGGAGCCTATCCTAGCTGTCTTCGGGCGGTAGGCGGGGGACACCCTGAACCGGTTGCCAGCCAGTCGCACGGCGCACAAAGACAAACAACCATCCGCGCTCACACTCACACCTCGAGACAATTTAGAGAGTCCCATTAACCTGCCACACACGTTTTTTGGAATGTGGGAGGAAACCGGATCATCCGGAGAAAACCCATGCAGGCCCGGGGAGAACATGCAAACTCACAGGGAAACCGGAGCTGGAATCGAACCCAGTACCTCTGCACTGTGAGGTCGACGCGCTAACCACTGGATCACCGGGCCGCCCTCATCTGGAACAACGTGCCACAAAAGCAAGAAATTCCGAACGTTTTGGATGACGGTGGAAAATAACGTGATGCCAACGTGTCAGCGGACAGCAGAGTAACATCCAAAAAAAAAGAAAAAAAAAGAAAATACAAATCCAACGACAGTTAACTGCACATTTTGATATTGTTTCATAATCCGTGACAGTTATGAACAGTGGTCTTCACAGAATTCCCCAACTTATATGATGATATTGCGATTATTGAATGAGGTGATTTTCTTTTTTTTTGTTGTGGTTATTGTTGTCGAGTGCTCCAGTCATTTAAGGCAGAAAACTGAAAAGTTTGACCAAGACTACTGCGGATTTTGGGTAACGGTTAAAAAAACTGCTGGGATGGGGAGTGCGGGTGGTGGTATGCATGGTGAGCAGAGAGCAAAGACAGGCTGGCATCTTGCCAACGAGTGTGAAATTGAATTATTGAATTCGGCTGTTTGTAATTTTTCTATTGAGCCGATTCCAAGCGAATTCAAAAAGCAGCAAATAAGCAGTGAGTCGTTTATTTTTCAAGGTAACGTAAAATGACTCAGAAATTATAAAATGTTGAAAGTTACAATTTCAATGACTGCATACCATCGTAGCAGTAGTGGACGAGTTCACCTCACCCAAGCCAAAAACGATCACAACTTGGTTGCACAAAATTGCGGCAACTAAATAGGAACAATCGGTATGGTTCCGAATTTTATTTTATTTTTTTTGGGGGGGGACAACCGCCACCTGGACTGATTAAGTTAAATCCCAGCCTACTCTGAACACAAAGTCTTAAATTATTCGGCATGATGAAGCCCTTCACCAATTAAATGAACTACAAAGGGAGTCGAATGCGGTTATTATCGCGACCCAAATGTGAGAAAAAATAAGATGAGCAGATGGGTCTGCTTTGTCTCTTATTGTAGCGCTCTTTAGGAAAGCACAGGCTGCGTTTAGCCTCCAGTCCGCACCGCGCTCAGCTCCCTAACTCCTTTGTAGATCCATAGGGCACTTGAGGCGAGGCTGTATTAAGTGGGATCACTTTATCACTCTGCCTGTGATTGCAGAAGAGCCCTGACCTGAATTGAAAGAGTCTGACGCTTGGGTGTGAGAGTAAAAAACGCTGTCCGCCGCCTTCAAATGGCCATACAAATAACACAACTTTGCACTTTGCGAATTGGGTGAATGCGCCATTTATTTGTGAGATGACCCTTCACCCCCCAACTGAGTGAGCACCATAAATGCGTGAACCAGATGAGAAAGACGTCATTTCAGATTGTTCACTTTGTGACTTTGAACCTTCGCGAACATGCCGAATGAGTTCACGAGACTGAGCAGAGAAGAACGGATCTTAAATGTCATGTTATTTTCTTTAATTTAACTCAATAGACTCGCATCTGTGTCAGTAAACACTTACCGTATTTTCTATACTATAAGGCGCACCTAAGAGCATTCAATTTTCCCAAAAGCCGATAGTGTGCCTTATAATCCGATGCACCTTATATATGGTGTTACGGTCTCTTTATATTTCCCATTGAGTTGTTTCCCTGTTAGTGTTCTTTTGCCATCTAGTGGTGATTAGGCAGCAGGAACCAATTGTAACCTAAAGGGGTTCTGCCCAACACTAAAAAGATAATCACCAAATCATATTTAACGTCTGACTAAATGAGGGAAGAAGGAGACAAGCAAAATTACTAAGGATATTTACACCCATGTGGATGTGAGCCGATGAGATTTGTGTGCCTTTTTGTTGAATCAATTGTCTTCAAAACTTTTGTCCTTCATTTTTTGTATTGTAATGCCATTTGTTTCAGGTCCATGTTTGTGACCAGTTCAAATGGCTTTGTTACAGCTGCAGCGGTTGTGAAGGCTCTGAATAAATAAAGCTGTATTGTATTGTATTCACTTTAGCAAAGCTCCATCTAGTGGATACATAACACAATCGCAGCCACTATTTTAGCTTCTATTTGATGCACCTTATAATGTGGTGCGCCCTATTTATGAAAACAGCTTTAAAATAGACCTTTCATTGAAGGTGCACCTTAAAGTCAGGAGAAAATACGGTAAAATGATATCTATGACTACCAGCCAGTTAAAGATTTTTTGGTGGGGAGGTGGGAATACGATGAAAAATCAGAATCGTGATTGAGTTAATTTGATGGAAATTCATAAAACGAAAAAAAAAAAGAGAAACACGTCATACCGTTATGCCTCTTGCAAATCGCACTGTGCAATAGATTCTGTCAGCTCTGACGGACTCATCTTGGACACCTTGTCCTTCATCCAGGATTGGAATGCGATAGAGCGCATATTCCGACCTGCCACAACTATATCTGCATCCTGCCATTGATTAGCATAATTGGTTATCGGGGCCGAGGTTGCTTGTTATTCATTGACATGACAGCACAGGAGGGGCAGATGGAGATGCGCTGAACCAACTGTTCTCGTTTCGGTGTTTTTCCGAGACGGGTTCCAGTCAACGGTGGGGGAAGGAGTCTTGTGACGTGACACAACAATCCGCAATCACACTGTTTGAGTTAACGGGTTTGGGTTAGGGTGAGGATTAGGTTTTTGTTCAGGGTTAGGGTTAGGTATGGAGTTTGGGGTTCGGTTTAGGCGGGCAAGGTTAAAACCCCTGCATGCCTGCAAAACATCTTTTTTCATGGTTTGTTTCTACTTTTCAACTACGGTAAACCTTTGGGTCAAAAGGATCAATTACTTGACTAATCATTGGTTGGGCTGCCGCCCTTATCACCCCCTAAATCTCCATTCGGCAGCCCACCAAGATATTTTGGACCATTCCAGACTTCCACATTTGTGGGAACAATTTTTTTTGGGGGGGGGGGGGTGACTCTCCTCCGAGATGAGATGAGATGAGACGATGCTGACTGACACATCCATCTTCCATGCAGTGTGTCTGACTGAGGGAGGGAAGCGGGGAGGGAGGCGATCTCTGGTCCCTCATGCATGAAGAAGACAGCACTGCTTATTAGTAAGAGAGCGAGAGAGGGAGCGAGAGAGAGAGAGAGAGAGAGAGAGAGAGAGAGAGAGAGAGAGAGAGAGACACACACAGCGCAAGATTGCATCGTCTCAATATCGGCTTGATGAAGGGCGCCGTCTCATCATGATGAGAATCCCATACTGGGGAATATCAGTTGCATCAATCTTATTCTCCATCAATCATGAGCTACGTTGGTTGGTTAGTTCAACTTTTTAACGGCCCGGCACATGGCCTCAGCCACTCACCCCCTGAAGCATTGACTATTCGCAACAAAAAAATAGGAGTCCTTTTCAATTTGTGTTAAACTGCCAACATATCAAGATGATCGTGCAACCGGAGGTAATGCCTCATGTTAAAAAAAAAAAAAAAATGTCCGCCGACATTGCGACAGCCTAATTGAGACAACGCAGTCGATTGTGCTGTGGCGTTTTGAGCAAGTTCCTGGCGTGGCAGTTCGGCTGAGGAGGCATTTTATAACTCCAGACACTTAGTGGGCTGAACAAGATTTATACGAGAGCTATTTCCGCAGCCAGCCAACCTCTCGCAGCATTTCCTGTAGAATTAAAGCCAAGGAGTTATTAAAATCTTAATACCGGGCCGGGAGCTGTCCGACAGCATGTTTATGAACTGATCAAATCAATACATCTGACCCGCTACCCGCGAGGGCTTGTCACGACAGCTATTACAGAATAACAGCCGTTTGGGTGCAAACGCTCTATTGATTGCTTTCTTTCGGGAACGCTTGTGGCGAGGGGACGTGTGTGGAGAGGATGGCGGGAGGGGGATGCCGGAGGAAGAAGATGATATGCTTCACCTCCTCTTAGTGCAACCGAGGGAGGTTTCGACCTGACCAGTGCGCAGCTTGTCAGAATTTTGTCGGTGACAGATTGTTGTCAGATGAGGTTTATGATGTTCTAAACAGAAAAGGTCCTGCATCAATTTGTGCAGAAGGGGCCGTTGGCGTATTTTGCCTACGAGTAGTTGAGAATAAAAGGCTCGTGTTTGTGTTGTCATGGTCACCTATTGAAAAGACAAAGTGATGCGCCATCTGCTTTGGTAAACGGCGGCATTTACTGGCTTGCCAATTGCAGTCAAAATATTGATTAAAAAAAAAAAAAAGCGATTCCCGGTTACAAAACACACATGTTGGCGATGCAGCTTGCACGAAAAGCACCCGCCATGCAGCAACAGAAGATTAGGAGGGATGGAAAGGACTAACTGAAGGAGGTTGAGTTTTTGCAGAAAAAGGATTTGGTTGGTCAGACGGATTCTTGGAGAGTGCATTGGTGAGTTTCTGGGAGCGTACGGTTGATTGGCTGATTGAATAGAGAGTCAAGGGAACGCTATGATTAAATTGGGTGAATGTTGGGTGGATGGATAATTTTCTGTTTCAACTCCTGCTACCCCCAAACACGCCCCACTTTCATTCCTGACTCGAAACTACAATCGCCTTTGCCTCCATGCAGTGATAATTTTTCAGTTTGAGCCCTGTGAGTCCCAGGGACTCGCTGATCAGAAAAGTATGAGTCCCATTATGCATTTAGAGAGTCCCAAATTTCGAATTCTGAAATGGTCTACTTATTCAATTGCATATGATAACAACACAAACAACAAGAATATACATTGAGAATAGGTTTAGTTCTTATCAAGAAATGCTGCAAAAATTTAAATAATCCAGTCATGCAAGATTATTATAGCAAAAAACTGTCCAACTTTAGCTGCTTCCTCTGTGATATCTCCGCAATAAACTTTCGCAATACTTGTTCACAACACTTGTCTTAACCTTACACAACTTGGCAATCGTCTGCTTTCCACTGGGTGACGGCCGATCTCGCCAATCTCGTCTCGCGAGAACGGAAATCTCGTCATGCGAGATTACTTCACGCGAGATCAAAATAACAATGACGGCGATTATCAAACTGCGATCGTTGCTGGAAAAAAGTTTTACCGTCGGTTTTTTTTGTTTTCGTTTTTTTTGACTGAGAAATTTCCTTGCGTCCCAAAAACGCACATTATTTGGAACTGTGCGTCTGGCGGGAAAATTATGCGTCTCGGACGCGGGACGCAGAGGTAACGAGATGGCTGTCCATGAATTTCTAGCCTCCTAATAATCTCCCTCGTGGACGCTAAGCTAATGTTGGCGCTGCTTTTGCGAGGCTTCCCATCTGTCCAGGTATGCTGTGAAATGGTCAGAGCAGATGTCAACTCACCACACAACTCGGGTTAAGGAACCAGAGCGGAGTATAAAGACAGATGGCCAAGAAGTCGTGAGCTCCATAAATGCTACAAGCCGTATTGGGAGAATTCCCCTGCCAGATGACACATAATGAACCAAAAAAAAAAAAAAAAAAACCCCGCATACTATCATGCTATGCTAAATGAGCTATGAACACACATGGCTTTTTTTTTTCGTCAACAGGTGGCGTGGAGCGTTGCCAGACGAGCAAGTTAGAACACGAACTGCTCTGAGAGGAAAATGATGAGCTCGATGACAACTTTTTTTTGATCCCCGGCAAACGAGCATGTTGGCATTGCCAAGGGTGTTTGGCCGCATGGCGCGATATGTACCCATTGGGGAGCCAGGTGACCTACAACTATCTCCGACTTCGACAATGCAGGCCTCAAGCGATATGTACCCATTGGGGAGCCAGGTGACCTTCTACAACTATCTCCGACTTCGACAATGCAGGCCTCAAGTAAACCCATGAAGTTAAAGTTAACTCTGGGGTTTTCTTTATTTCTTTCCGAAGAAGAAAAAGGGTGAGACGAGAGATCTACCACCAGATACGGAATGGCGGAATTGGGTTTAGTATACGGTCACTTTCATCCACAGCACATTGCCCATGTCCTCGCTTCTTAAAGGGGCCACGACAACCTGATTGCTAAAAAAAATGAAAAACACTCAGGAACAATTCCGGACAAGACAAGCAGTCCGCGCACAATTTGTCTGAGACAAAAGTTTTTCGATCTCTCACCGGTCAGGGTGGACTTGAATTCGGAAAAAATGTGTTTTAACTGAAGGAGAACGACAGCGTAACTGTGTGTGAGAGAAGGTGGGAGTTCAAAGCAAAACCCTGCTGGCAGACCCGATAGATCGAGTCATCCATCCGTGAAGCTCGCAACACTTTGTCAAGTGTCAAATTACGCACCGGAATGAGAAAACCGAGCCACAGTCCTGAAATAAAACGAGAATAATCAACAAAGTCAATTTTTGTTCTTTTCGGGGGGTTTTTCACGCCTCCCCCAAGATGTGAAGAATGACAATTGTCAGTGCGCAGGTGGTAAATTAAATTGTGATATTTCCCGAGATCTATTTCCTTGGGGTGTCTGCTATGCCGCTGGTGCAAAAGTAAGGCTGAAGGCAATTAAAGGCAGTGGAGAGCGAATTAATGGGTACACTGTTAAAATTTGGAATAGCTCATGAGTGCAATGACTTTGCTGCAACCCAGAATGATAACATTACGGAATGAAAACATTACAGAATGAAAACATTACACACAGTATGTGAGCAGGAACACACCTTTGCTTTTGTTATTCGGAAGAGGTGTGCCATCACAGGACCAAAACCAGCTAAATTCAATGCAGGGCATTTTATATAATATACCCTGTAACATGATAGCATGATAAGCTGTCCACTTTGGTGGCCGCTGTCCCTGAAAGGGTGAAGCAGCACGTGAACAGTTCGTCAAACTTCTCAAACTGCCATCCAGTCTTTGAAGACTGAATTTGCCTTGTGGGATCAATCTGTGCAATTTATATAAAAGAAAAATGTCTTACTTTATCATGCCCTGCATACATTAAACACCTGTAGCAGTGGTTCTTAACCTTGTTAGAGGTACCGAACCCAACCAGTTAATATGTACATGGTTATTAAAAACAGAAAAAAACTGAATAAAATTTCAAGGGAATATTTCAAGTATACTTTTTTTTTTTAATTGAACGATGTACTATCACGACAGTCACACGTTGACTACGAAGCGAACTAAATTTCCCACAGCACTGATTGGACAAGCAATATCATGTGATCATCTGCAGCCAGTGATGGACCTAGCGGGTGTGTCATAACTAATTGACATGTTGAGTCGGGTGTGTCTTACCCTCTATGGCAGAGGCTCCGTCGAACCCCTGAGACCGACTCAGCGAACCCCTGAGGTTCGATCGAACCCAGGTTAAAAACCCCTGACCTGCACCGAGGCGGTTTGACGACCGCTGAAAAAAAAATACAACCGAACATGAACAGTTCTGTTCAGTTTTAGAACTATTTTCTGTCCAATGTAGCCTGATAAATCCCACCCAAATTTACAAAACCGCCATGATCCCGCGGAAAAGAAAAAACAAAAATTCCGGAGACTTGCCGCCTCTACTGGGGGCTGTCACTTCAAGTCCACGGGTTAAAATTTAATGAGGCTTCAGAAGTGCACCAGCTTTAAGTTCCCCCCCTCCGGAACAGTTTGGGTGTTGAGAGAGTGCGGCTTCGTTGCCACGCAGGTTTCGAGTACACTTATTGCAAGTCCATTCCTTGCTGGTAAATAGCGTGTCGAGTCTCGTTATGTTCCGTACAGGAACACGAGAGCGGTCGGCTCTTGGGACGCCCGCGGTGCACTGTAGACACGTCAGTCGGAAGGGCAGACGAACAAACATCCAGCGCTACGAGTCGGATGGGTTCGCTTCCCACCAAAGCCTATTAAGTGCTCCCCAGTTAGCGCCAACTACTTTGCGGGTTTGTCTGGGAAGTGGAGAAGGAGTTGTGGAGTAACTACATTCCAAAAATGTCCATGGATCAATGCGTGTCGCCGCATTCTTTAACCCGTTCGGAGGCAGCCGTTTTCAAACATAGTGCCAGCTGTTTCAGAGCATTTTGACGGATGTGACTAAGGAAGCACCAAGCTGACCAAAAGAAAGCGTATCCGACTCTTTCGTAATCAGCAGTAGAAGAATATGGGTTGGTCCTTCTGTCCGTATTCATATAATAATTGATAAATAGGGATGGAATGCCCATCTCGGAAAAAAAAAATAAAAATAATTCACCGTCTAATCTTTGTCTTCGACTCAAAAGCAGTGCTGACATCAAATCTGAAGCAAATATATAAACATAACAAATGTTAGCATCCGCGGCAGTGAATGAGGTAATAGAAAGACAACCTTTTATGACAAAAGTGGGTCAGTTTGTGAATAGTAAACAGCAAATCGGCGGGGTGGACTGTATTATGTATCTATCAAACAACAAAACAGAGATTGTACAGAAAGCCTGTCTGTCAGTCTGGCAGCAAGCGAGCCTATCATTTGCAGATGTCTTGTTCCTATCAGTTCACTATCATGACGCCCCGTCTCTAATACCCGCGCTGACAAGAAAATATAACATCTTTCATTGTGTCAAAACTCCTGAGCGGAAAAAGCCATCTGACAGCCTGCGAGCTAAATACGCCAGCGGTGTCACTCAAACTGTGCCCGTGTTGGAGGCAAGTGCCCGCTTCACATCGGAACGGATCGTGTCTGCAACCCGAGCGCGGGTACTTTCGACGACAGAAAAAAAGACCACTTAAATGGTTACGGACAACGGCCTCGCTTCAATAGGAAACACCAACGCCATGAATTGATTTGTCGATTTCGGAAGGCAAACCGAGGCCAAGTCGCGGCAGGCAAAATTTAAATCCGTACGCTTCTGCACTGGAGTCTGAAAACGGCTGATTAGTGATGAGTAAACCCAAGACCGAACCAAGATTTTGGAAGCAAATCCGAGATGGGTGCAAATAAAAGTTCGTCAACATTCACTTTTAGCGCTCGAGTTTTAAGGTTGTTTATTGTCATGAGGAGGAGCGCTTTGGTGAGAGTCATCGCTCAATGTTATTTCGCTCTAATTGGAGCATGACAACGTGCATATCCCCGATGAAATAACGACGGGGTAGGGGGAAAAAAAAAGACAAAAAAAAGGATGCATGAGGCCGGATATTTTGCAAATGGTTCACTTCTGTTGTTTCGGGGCTCAAGCAATTAAAAAAAAAAAAAAATTCCCCAAAAAAGATAACTATGATAAGATGGCCTTGCCAGAAACAAAGACCTTCTTTGATCTTCCCAACGTTGCTCTCCTGGTGGAGCCCACTGGAAAAAAATGAGCGTGTTCTGTTTTCTGCAAGGCTACGATTCAGCGGTGGGATTCAAACCTTACATCCCAACGAGGTGGCTGAGGTAGCCCACGAGAGAAGAGTAAGAGTCAAATTGGGACACTTTGATTTCAGACTTTTTTTTTTTCCCCCCAACCGCTCCTCCGCAAACGATTCGAGCGGTCGACAACAAAGCAAGAACCCTTGCGGAATTTGAAGACGATTTTCGGTGTCCGAGGTGGCCGTCGTTGACAAGTTAAATCAGGAAGCATCGGTTTCAAAGCTCGGGTGGCCATTTTTCAACCATCGCCCCGAAAGCAGAGCCCTGTTGATTGTGAGTGATGTGCAAGGCGCAGATGTTTTTCCGCCCACTGGTATGGATGTGATAGATTCTGTGTTGTTTAAACGTGGCTTTCAGAATTGCAGTGCGCTGCTGCAAATAAATGCCATATGCCGAGAACACGGCTATTACACGGAAAGTCTCACTCAAGACAGGAACCAATATCCCCAAGCCGTCCGCACGGGAGACGCCGTCAATAGAAAGGCGGGGGGCCATGGGGGGGGGAATATATTTCCAAGGGGGAAAAAGAAGGAGAGGGCAGCCTTTCTCAAAAAGTCTCGCCTGTCAGCCGTCCTCGTAATGTCACCGCAAAGTGGATGCCAGCGCGTATGTGACTCCAATCGTCTTCGGGAGTCGTTTCCGTCCCACTTGAGATTGGGGCCCATTCCGCTTCTGACGCGGCTGCCTGTCAACCGGGCCGTCAGATTGACATTGCGGATGGAAGCCCCCGGGCCTTACGTACACCGAGGTGTGTTTGTAAAACACGGCGCAAGCGCGTGTCCATCACTAAAATATGAGCGTCCGTTGTGAAGCGCTTCAATTCAACGATTTCCATGCACTGGGCAGCACGATTTGCCAGGCAAATTGGGCGACCTATTGAGCAGCGTTGACTCCAGGAATACTAACCTGTTGAGGGCTCCATGCGGATGTGAGGAACAATTAATCCATTATGCATGAGCGTCCGCGTGAGATGGCGTATGGAGAGAATCTTGGTCTGAATACCACCGTGGCAGCGTGGCGTCTCCACACTGTACGGAGGAGAAAATGCTCTCCGAGAGCGTCCCATCATCTTAAAATGGAATCGATCGGAAAAAAAAAGGCTTCCTCATGATGATGTGCGCCAATTTTCAGCGGCCAAACCTGAGAGAGAGTGAGGCGAGGGGACACGTAACAACTGGGACGAAAGTAAAACTTGATTTGGAGAGTGCATAAGCTTCTGACTAGGCGTACCACTGGACTAAAAAATGAGTGATGTTTGCGCTAAGAATGTGTGAGAAGAGCGACCCGTCACAGGCGCCGGATGGCATGATGGACACCAAGGCCGGGCAGTTCATCGAAACTTTATCGCAATTTGGATTTTCGATCTTAAAATGATCATAATCAAAGAAAAAAATGATAACCGGTAATCTTCCCAACGCAGTGTTAAGTTTGCACGTTCCCGGCGACGTGAAATGACGCCAAATGCATCACGTGACCTGACGGAGTGACTTGGATGTGATTCTGCTGTGCATGAGCGTGCGTGAAGATGTTCAACGACACCCCAGTTGGAGTTGACTGTAAAACTAAACACAAAACAGAAAGAATTGCACACGGTGACACGACATTGTGCCGGCGCTAATGCTAAAGTCAATGTAAAATCCCATTGACATGCTAGCAGTAAGTTAGCATTGGCTTCCAGGAGTGATATCACTTCAAATATTTAATATTAACATACAAACGCTGTAGGAACACACACACACAGGTAACATCGTAACACTTACTGGCACATATTCTTCCCAGTTTGTGAAAAACGAGTTATATTAACAGAGCTCAATAATAACTTTCTGCTTCTACTCTTATCTCGTTATAAGGGCGTACTCCATGCATGCACGGCACCACACTGCCCCTGAGAGGCCAATGCGTGCACCGCAGGTGGAAGGGCCGACCGAAATGTAATCTTTATTTATTTATTTATTTATTTATTCACTGTAAGCAGGTGGAAGGGCCGAAATGTAATCTTTATTTATTTATTTATTTTTTTATTCACTGTATTTTTTTTTGTGCTACTATTGGAGAATATCCTTATTTTCATTTGCTCCTATTTTCACTTCTTTTCAGCTTTTATCAAAAGTTAAGCCGTCAAGGATTCAAGGAATTCTCACACACCGACACACATTTCCATATAATATGCTGCAAAATACTATCCCCGAGGTCCCATGTTAGCCCAGTAAATCCCAAGACTTGCATGAATCAAAATAGAACAACAAAATGAGAAAAGTCAATATCATACAGAGATAAGGGAGATGCTTATTCGTGGTTTGAATGCATGGCATCAGAAGGTGTGAATGTAGCAAAATGACAATGCAAGGGGATTGAATTTCCAATACATATCATTTTGTACTTTGAAGAAAAAAAAAAAACAATCGCTCATGAATAATGTTTAATGCATGGGGATGAATGGTCTTGAGGGTATGATAGTATTTTTGAGTCGTTGAATTTTAGTCGTCGAATAAATACAAAGTTTTGAAATGAATGAACAATCGTTTTATTAGTCGTGACTTGAATATCAATCCCCCCACCCCTAAAAATTGTGATTATCTGTTCCATAATCACCCAGCCCTATTTGGACACACAGACTTCCCAATGTTCGCATGAGGAACGAGTCACTCGACCAGCCCTAAAGGCGCTTCTTTGTCAAGGCAGAACCGTCCATTTTGAATGGCTGGTTTTTGGAATTCTGTGTCAGCTGCCTCAGTGGGGAGGACAGAGCAGCTGCACGCGGTGGCGGCTGATGCCTCCTTTTCCCTCCCTCCCATTTGTGCTTCCCCGGGAACATCAAAGACAGCATTCGGCCCGGCCTGAGCAAGCGCCGCACATGAATTGCGGGGGCCCCATCGACCCGTTCGCGGCAAAAATCTCGCTTTAGCCGCCCGAGTGTGTCATCTTTGTGCTGAATGCTGACCCCTCAAGGTTTCGTGCGATGTGCACCCGGAGAGGGTTGGGGGAGAGGCGGGGATACATTGCACAAGTTTTCTTGGATTTTTTTTTCTCTCTACCAGCAACCTGGGCGCCAGCGGCAAGGATTTCAGGAACTTTTCAAGCTTAACCCTCCTGTTATGTGCACTGGTGAAATCGACCCATTGAAAAGTTTAAAACTTTGAAAAATGGATACAAATGTGAAACCCTTTCTGTTGGCCTTGTTCAAACTCCATTTTCAATTCAATTTTAACTCAATGGTGCCAATTCAAAACTAAAGAGGTCCCTTATTATTTGATTCTTTCACGCAAATACGTATATGGGAGGGAAAAAAATGTAAGGATGGAGCTTCTTGTGAGTTTGTGACCTGATATGGTTCTTTTTATCATTTCATATTTTTTACGGTTGAACGTGCAGAGGGTCACACTGACCATATTCACGCCAACTATAAAAACAAACGAACGCATGTCATCTCCATTTCCTTTTCACCCCTTTTTTCCCACACTTGACGGTTCTTGATGCAGAGCTTAGCATGGGCCAGAGGAGGCTGACTTCTTCATCAAAACATGAGCTCCGCTTCCTCGCTCCTCTTCTCTTTTTCTGCGTCTTTCAGCGTTAATTAAATTCAGACACCTTGGGAAATAGGCTGCAACTTTGACTGAAATATCACAGCACTCGCGGTCACAAGAATGTGGGCGGGGTGGGTGCTGCGCGGGTGAGACGGCATCTACGTGGTGATAATGAGGGAGGAAATGTTTTTTTTTTGGGGCGGGCTAATTTTCAAATTTGCAAATTACATACAGTATTGGAAAAGAGTGAACTTTGGTTTCCAAAGTAGTTGAATTACTTTTGCATGTCGTGAAGCGACTTGAATCAGCTGCTTCCTTGCAGCGCTTGTATCTTAGATTTTAGCTCACAAGCCAGAGACATCAAATCAAATTCATGAAGTTTAAAATGCAAATTGAAATAAATGTTATGACACAAAAACTCGAATAAAAAATTCCATCCATCCATCCATTTTCTGTTGCGCTTTATCCCCACAAGGGTTGCGGGGGGTGCTGGAGTCTATCCAAGCTGTCTTCGGGCAGTAGGCGGTACACACCCTGAACCGGTTGCCAGCCAATCGCCGGGCACACAGAGACCAACAACCATCCGCGCTCACACTCACACCTAGGGACAATTTAGTGTGTTCAATCAGCCTGCCATGCGTGTTTTTGGAATGTGGGAGGAAACCAGAGTACCCGTAGAAAACCCACGCAGGCATGAGGAGAATATGCAAACTCCACACAGGATGGCCGGAGTCGGCATCGAACCCACGACCTCTGCACTGTGAGGTCAACGCGCTAACCACTGGACCACCGGGCCGCCCAATACAAATATCACTCGTGTGTAAAAATTGTTTTTTTTCCAATTGTTCAAAAGTGTTTTAAGATGTTCAAAACAGGTGCGACTAAATCCGTGTCGGTGCGACCAACTGAAAAAAGTTGCCCGCACCAGTGCTGCCAGTGCAGAAGTAAGCGCGGAGCTGTGAGAAAACATCCGCTGTGAATCTGCGGGCCGAACGCTTACTGACAAAGCAACGAGGACGACTGCACAAAAAAAAAGCAAATGATGCATTTTGGTGTGTGATTTTATATATATATGTAAAATCCCAAAGGCTATATCGCTTACTCCAACATGCTTAAGATGTGATAGTACTTAAAGTTTAATACATAATGCAATATGTTGGCTGCATGGGGAAATATAAGATATGTAGACATGGACTTTGCAATTTTTCCAGATGCGCTTTCCTGCTTCCAACCATCACTGTCACACATGCACCTAATCCTAGCGAGGAGGGGATCGTCAAGAATCCGATGCATAATGAGGCAAGGCAAGGGATATTTTACCTCGCATCAGTCAGGACGTTGCGCCCGCGCATTGATCGGTTCGCGGCTCGGCGGGAATGAGAAGGGAGCGGGCGCGCGGGGAACGCTGGGAACAGGATTAGACTGCCGTCCATTCAGCACTTTTTTGGGGGGGGCGGCCCGCAGAGCACAATCGCTTAGCGAGAAAAAAAAAAACGCTCCATGCAAAATCCACCTAACGTGTTCGACTGCATGTCAGTGCCGAATGAGTGCAGAGTGACGGGGTGAAGAGGTTGTGGGCTCATCATTGAATTCATGTGAAGTCACATGCCGGCGTGTAATATATTCTGAAACGCAATGACTGATATGTTGACTGAACAATGTTTTGCAAATGACACGGTACAACATCCAGACTGATCAAGACTTGCTTCAAGAATGAGTCACCTGACTTACCCATATTCAGTGGCGTGGCGTGTGTGTTGTGGAAAGTCAAGGAAGCGCTTTCAGCACCACGGATAGCGACCACGTCCCTCCAAAATGTGTCACGGTGCCACAAAGAGGCAAGAATATTCTTCTCTGTCTATTTGCATATTTGTTTGTCTGGAGGCAGGCGGGGAGGTGAGGATTTTACCTGAGCGAGGATAATTAGCATTTTGAATCGCAGAATTAATGAGGTCTTTTGAAGCCAGTGTGACAACGGGAACAATGACAAGGAAGAATGATGGACGAGGAGGAGAATACAGTACATGGCATTATTGTACAGCTGTTATGCAGAAATGTGACTGCGTGCATTTATAAAGCTCTACAAACTTGTAAATCCAACTACCCATCCACCCGTTATCCGCTTAACCTCACGAGGGTCACGCTGGAGCCTATCCCAGGGGTCTCCGGCCAGTGGGCGAGGCACACCCCAAACTGGGTGCAAGCCAATGCTGAGCAATAACTCACATGGCCTTGTGATCTTTCACTCGTATGTATGATTGACATAGAGCGACCGTTGTATCATCATTGCCCGCTCTTAGTCTTGTTTTTGTTTTTTGTTTTTGTTTTTTGAGGTGTCACAAAATCAAACAAACATCAGCGTCAAAGTCACTGCTCTGCTTTCTTTTCCAACAAAGCTTCTGGCCAAATCCATATTCTAATGGTGATTAGTGGAAAAAAGAAAAAAAATCTCAACTCAACTTTAACTTTCTTTCCAGAGCACTTTGTTCACAACCACAGCTGCATACAAAGTGCTGCACATCAAGTGAAAATCAGACAAATGAAAACAAAGACTGTTCAAGCAATACATTAACATAAAAACAGTCAACACAATAAAACACTAAAAGAACGGCGAGTCAAAAAGCCAAAGAATAGAATTGAGTTTAAAAATGAAAAACGCAAGAAACTTTCTGATGGAAAAAAAAAAGCGCCGCCTTTCTTTTGCTTGCGACAACATTCTGTTAGTCTTGAAACGTCTGTCAAACTTACTCCGAGACGGCTGCCATTTTGGGGAACTTTGCACTGTAAAAAGGCTGGCAGGGAATGAAAAGTGAAAAATATTTGATTAAAAAAAAATCCGGCCAAGTAAATCATAAAAGAGATTTTTTTCCTTTTTCAAGATCAGGTGTCAGATAAGCTCATCTTTTGAAGACAAAAAAGCCCTCCCCTATTTACAGGTATTGGTCATGTTCTCCTCTGATGTGTTTTGTTTTTTTCCGGGTGTTGGGCGTGACCCTGCAGCGGTGCTGTGTCTCATCAGGCAATCAAGCTCCTTTGTATTTAAGGACTCTGACGGCTGTTTCTCTTTTTGTCGGATTGTTGACATCGATCGCCGTTTGTGCCCAAGTGCCATTTTCTCGACCTCATTCTCTCGCTCATCGTCGCTTTTTGCCTTGATCGATTTTAGACGTGATGTGTTTGGACTCTTGCCATTTCCTTTTGTGGATTTTCAGTTCTCAATTTTTCCCTCACCAGTTGCAAGCACTTTTTCGTCTCATTTGATTTTACCAGGCTTTTTGTCGCTGGTGATTTCTGTTTCTACTTTGTCAGTCTCTCACTTTTCCTTAAATAAATATACTTTTGATATCGTCTATCTGAGTCTGCGTTTGTGGGACCCACTATCCACCCGGCCTTTGTTCAAACCCTGTCGCAATTAAAGCACACTTCCAACATGGTGGGAAATCTTTACATCAATAAATAACACCACATTTGCCAGGTGAAACATTTTGAATTCATACTCGCGTATCCAATAAGCCATTCGTGTTCTGAGCTTCCCATTCAAATGACCGGGAGAGGGATTGACAGTTAAAAAAAAAAAAAAAAAAAAAAAGCTCAGTATTCATGCTCAGGGCAAACAAAGTTCATAAAGAGCAACGCCTTCAACTGTCTCCCCCACCCCCTTTTTTTCTGAAGGTAATGAGGGATGTAATATAGCTGATGAAATTGGGGCCCCAAAGGGCTCAACGGGGAGAGGCGGCATTAAAGCTCGTGATCACAGCGCCACCGGCTTTTCTCCTGGTGCAATAACCTAGAATGCCACCGAAATGGGGTAAAATTGATATTCTGTGCCGGAAGGGGCCGGAACTGAGCGTTTTGTGGTTATGTTCCGATCACTGTAAGAGGAAATATGAAAAAGAAGGAGTACAAGAGTGCAAAAAAAAAAACAAATCTAGGGTGGATACAAATTTAGTCTCGAATGGATTACGCGGTATTTCGCAGCTGCTCCCGAAAAGATTCGAATGATATACGCTTCTTTCTTGTTGGGGAACAATACCACTTGGACAGCGTATTTTTGATGAACTCGGCTGTATTATGCATTTCTCCGAACTATGTTTTATTTTATGAGCTGTAATATCTGCAAATATTCTCATGGGCAAACACTGGAAATAATTGACTGACCAATGCCAGCATGAAAGAGTCATGAGCGACTAATTACTGGCGCTGCCTTTATTTATGGACGTGTACGCTGAGCAATGTTTCAATGAGTAACAATTCCAATGACTGATCAATCAGCAGCACTAAACACAATGAGCGACATGAATAAAGAGTTCTCGACTGTCCAGGCATCGCTACTACGTTTTACATGACTGACTTATCGACAAATGAGTCACATGATCGTCCTTGCCTCTCGTACAATTTTAATGAATGACAAGTGGACTGGCCAATGCGTGACAGGGTTCGAAATGATGCCTTTTATTTTAGGAGCAGTTTTGCTAATCAATGACAAAAAATAAAAGATCTACTGCAATGTCATTTTGACGTTTATTGTGCAGAGCTCAAAAGTCAAAATGAAACCTCAAGACTCTTGTTTTTGAAATTGTGAAAACAAACTAACATTACTAATACTATAAATATGTTCTACTCTATCAATATACTTCAGGCCACGCCTCCTGGCTGACGTATGCCATCACGGACCTTAAATCACTTCAGGTTTTCGGTTTTGTTTAGCAAGGATGATAATTTTGCTGTTAGAACTTGGGAGTTTCTACATTTTAACACGGTTCCAGAAAGACTTCTGTGAAAAGTGCACTCACTCACCCAAACACTTCAATGTTACACGTCAATCTTAGATTAGCTTAGCAATTAGCATTACATCTCGGTCTTTCCTCATCATCCCTTTGAGAGAGCGATACTTATCAGAACAGAAGTGTGGTTTGTCGGCAGCCATGGAGGCAATGATGATTCCTGACTTAAATAGCAACTGCGTCACGTATTTGGTCACACTAGAAGCCAGCCCAATCTCGTTGCTAGCTAGCTGGTACGGCGTAAATAGCTCTGAGCTTGCCTCGAGGTACTGTGAGTCCAGCTCAATGAAGCTTTTTGGCAACATTTCGGCTGTTCCGTTTTCAGACTAAGTGAATGTGTTTTTCAGTTTTGCTGTTCAATGTGTTCGGATGAGGAAGCAAAATGCTAATTTTTGATACTCTTCTTTCGAGCCTTGCATGAGTGAATAATCACAAGTCACATGACTGACCAATCTAGGAAAATCTGGTGAAATAAATATTCTCAATTTATTAGGTTCAACAGCTATGGGTTCTTCCACGAGTGTCTCTTACGTTAACTCTTCCAAGGGATATAACATGTACAGCATCCAATGAAAGTATAACAACAATCAAATTTGCATATGTCGCAGTATGACTCCACGGTTGGAGGTGAAGCCCGACTCCAAGTATGAGTCCTCACGACAATTCTCCATGCCAGGGAGTTCACATTTGAAATGTTAAGCAAAACCATTAAAGTTTCATGCATTTCTTTTTTGATTGGCGCGCCCAAGTTCTGTGTTCCAGGTCATCAGCAGTCACTTTATAAAGAAGAAAAAAAAAAAGGAAAAGAAAAAGTAGATAATCATCTCGAAAATGCAACTAAAACGTTGTGAGGAAATGTCTAGACTGAGGATACAGGAGCACAAAAGCATCAATAATGTGTTTGCATACTCGTCTTGGGAGAGAGCTGAATAATTCATACCCCGGTGAAATATATTCCTTCCTCTTTGCTCCCGTTTCTCAACTAATGGCTCTTTCTGCTTGATTTCAGCCTCCGCATTCCCCAACCGGCCTCTGATGGCGTGCGACGTTGAGCGCGCTCGCACAAGAGTAACGCTAACATTAACACAGCCAGGCATTCTTAGCAGCCAAAACCATTTTTATAATGGTGCTGCAGGAACTGGCGAGGGGGTGAGGAGGGTGACGATGGGAGGGGGCAGACTGCATATAGAACTGCAAAAAAAATAAATAAATAAAATAAAATAAAATCCTCTCAAAATTGTGTGCGAATGCCGAGGCGTTCCAACTAGGAGTGTATGAAATACTACAAAAATGAAAAAATGGCAATATGCAAAAGCAACGCATTTATTCTGCACTTCTCATGAAAAATGTGTCATGATGACATGATAAACTGTCCACTGTAATAACCGCTGTCCCTGAAAGGGTTAACGTAAGTTTTCAAACCTCATGGTAATTTTAACGCATCCATTTGGAGAACCCCTTAGAATTTTAGATCCATTTTTCTAAACCGCAAGCAGGGGACACCCTGAACCAGTTGCCAGCCAATCGCTGTGCACACATTGACAAACAATCATCCATGCTCACATTCGCACCTAGGGACAATTTAGAGTGTTCAATCAACCTGCCATGCATGTTTTTGGAATGTGGGAGGAAACCAGAGTACCCGGAGAAAACCCACGCAGGTCCGGGGAGAACATGCAAACTCCACACAGGAAGGCCGGAGCTGGAATCGAACCCAGTACTTCTGCACTGTGAGGTCGATGCGCTAACCACTCATCCACCGAGCCACCCCCATGGAATTTTATTGGTGAATATTTTGAACAGAGGTTTACAGCCATCGTCCGATTTTGAGAACGGTGGATTAGTTGTTCTCAATTTTCCTTCATGCGTGTCTGTCCATGTGTCAACATTACGGGTAATAATGGAATCGATGTGAATGCTCGTGTCTTCGCATTTCCCCAATTAGGGCGAGGGATTTGGTAGGTGCGAGAATGCAGCAGGCAGTTGAGGCATGAACAAAGACATGGCGGTTGGCAGACTTGATATCGATCTGGAAAAATGCTCCGTGTAACTCAACCGGCAGCAGAATGTTGTCCCGTACTTTTTTTTCCCCAGTCAGAAGGTGTGGCGTCAGACCATTTGTCATGGGACCCAAGCAAGTTTTTTTTTTTTTTTTCGGGTTGGGTCTTAGGTGCGCTCATTTGTTGTCGCGCAGCAGTGCAATTATTGTCGGCCTGTGGAAAAGCTTCTCCTGCGAGTACAATTCCCACCAATGACACAGCCGGAATGTCAAGGTGGTAATTGATGAAATAGTCCCCGCCGAATACCACGTAGTTCTTTTTCCTCCCACTATATCGAGTATGTGAGCAGCATGGTTTAAAGAAAAAAAAATCCCTTTCAATTTATATCAGGGTGGCATTAACGCTAATGAGTGTATTCGTTTCAGAGCGTCATTGGGAATAAAGAAGCAACATTGATCGCTTGTCATAATGTGGCTAATAGATGAGCACCCCCGCTCCTGTCATGCATATATTATGACAACCCCCCCCCCCCACACACACACACACACACACACACACACATTCTCCCCACTTTGCCCAAGTTCCTGCGGGAGTTGCTTTTACATTCTAATTTCCTCACCTGAAATCAGTGCTGCGCAGGCAGCTAATCAGGGTGGCTGCTTAAACCAGTTGGGTCGCCAATCACGGCCAATTTATTTCGTTGGACTTACTTATAATTTGCACCACATTGAAAATGCTGCTTTCTCCAAAAAAAAAAAAAAACTGTTTGATATGTAACGAGCAGGACTGTGGTCGACCGGTTAGTCAGCCAGCGTGGGTTTTCTCCGGGTACTGCGGTTTCCTCTCACATTCCAAAAACATGCGTGGCAGGATAATGGAACACTCTAAATTGTCTCGAGGTGTGAATGTGAGTGCGGATGGTTGTTCGTCTCTGTGTGCTCTGCGATTGGCTGGCAACCGGTTCAGGATGACTCCGCCTACTGCCCGATGACAGCTGGGATAGGCTCCAGCAGCCCCCGCAACCCTTGTGAGGATAAAACAGATTGGAAAATGGATGGATATATGTGAAGTACAATCTCTTAAAGCATGTGTTTCATACTTTCATTCACAAAGCCTACTTTCGACACAGTGGCCTTTACTGCAATTTGTTCTCATGCTCTGAAATTTTCAAAATTGGAATCATCCATCTATCCATCCATCCATCTATCCATCCATCCATCCATCCATACATCCATTTTCTAATCCGATTATCCTCACGAGGCGTGCTAGAGCCTATCCCAGCTGTCTTCGGGCAGTAGGCGGAGGACACCCAGAACTGGTCGCCAGCCAATCGCAGGGCACACCTAGACGGATGACCATTCGCGCTCACAATCACCAGTTGGAATCATTCGATGGGAATTAATGGGACTATCCCTCAACTAAAGTTTCCAATTTGGGATAGTTCCAAAATTCCCCATCTAAACTTCTTGTGAAAACGTACCAGAAACTTTCTGGAAATCGCAACCCTACATCCAGTAAACAAACTTTGCTGGCCTGTATAGAACTCCTTGATCGCATTTGAAGAGCGACGGAGACGGGCAACAGATCGAGCGCCAAACAGAAGCACGGGATCGCTGTCACGCGTCTTCCGTCCTGCTTTGGCAACAGCGCAGGCTTTTATCTCTCAAGGATGCTCTCTCCGTAAGGAAACGCTCAACTTGTATTATCTCTCCATGGCCGCCATGAATAACCATTTGGCCCAGATCATCAATGTAGCCATCCAGTTAAGCACAGTCCTTGATTGCAACCAGACTGCGGAGGAAAGGGAGAGCGTTTCAACCACTAATGGAAGTGGCGGCCCGTGTATCCAATTTTTTTTTTTTTTAACACGGGCCACGTTTTATGGTAATCATAAAGTAAGGTTAAGTGGATAGCGGGGTCAGCCGTGAACGAGGCAAGGTGGCAGCCGGTCGGCGTTCGCCAGGTGTCTGCACATTCTCAGCGGCACAAAACACTTTCATCCCGTCACATCACTCGTTTTCACTCGCAGTTTATGAAGCTCTCGGGGCCAGTTTATGAAAAATTCATTTGCCCGGTGGGATAAACAGCAAGCTCCGCGCCAAACGCCGGTTGTGCCGTCCCGCCCGCACCGTACAACACGACGCCTGCCGTATGTCATGTGCTCGAGCCAAATGAGACGCTTTGCGGGCAAAGACGAGTGCGGAAATGACACAGCGTGAAAATGCAATGAGAGATTTTCTCAGACGCGACGGGGGCCGCAGCTTGTCGACCACCATGGATTTTACTTCATTGGCTTTGAAATCGTCATAGTTGGGCCTCTGTAGGAGGTCAGCGAAACAGAAAAAGGTCAAGAATATAAGTGCGGTATTTCCATTCCCTTCGTTCATGTGATAGTTGCCAGAAAGCTCCTGCAGCTCCTTCAACATTGCTGTCGGCATCTTCACAGGAAATTGTAAAAGTGTGTCTGTTCCATCCCATTGACAAAAAAAAACCCAAAAAGTACAAACAATACCAGATTTTGTTGTCACGTGCAGGAAAGAGCCAGACATTGCAGTTACAGTTCCATTGTGACTTATGCGCATGACTTATCTGAATTTGCACAAAATTACCGGGTGCCTATGGCTACATATGGGAAGTTGAGACATGAGCAATGAAAACACGCTCATCAGATGAATTTAATCTCACTCCACTGGAATTACATTCAGAGTCCAATTCAAACGATAGACAATGTAATCCATATCCGGAGCCCGACAAATCCCTCCGTGCATAAATCCATTTCTTTCAGTCCGCGAGAATAATAGCAGCCTGAAGCAGGGCGGGATAAGAAGAGCGCACAGGCGTTGTCCCTTACCCGCTGCCCACCAGCTAAGGCTAATTTGCGCTACGCTCACAATGGTCATTGTGTTAAGATCATATTCTCATCGGCCCAAGTGCAGTGATTAGTGTTGTGGCCGCTGATATCCAAGCCCGGAAAAGCCTTTAAGACCCGCCTGGCTCTCGGGGAGGAGAAGCTCAGAGATGGCCTTGGATCACCCATCGCTCAAATATTTGAGCGATGGGTCATGTTCTACTGGTCGTGGCTAAGTCCTTTTTATAAACACCTAGGCTCGCACACTTCCATCCACCACACGTACAGATGAGATTGGCTTCACACCATTTTTTTCCCTGAGATTTGTGAATGGCATTTCAATCAATGAAAAAGAAAATCATACTGCAACGGACAGTCAAGACCGTGGAAAAAAAATCATTGGTACCGCCTTACTCACTCTCGAAGACTTGCACAGCGTGAGAACCAAGATTCGGGCACGGAAAATCCGACTGGACCCCCCACACCCTGCCCACCACCTCTTCCAGCTACTCCCTTCAGGTAAGCACAATCGAACCAGGAGGAGGAGAATCGAACACCTTACTTCCCTCTCGCCATGAACTCCCTAAACAGTGGCACAAATCTATCGTGGCTCTTTGCATTTCTGCACACCCCTGTGGAAGGGTATTCGCGCACTGATCATTGTAGCTACGGCTCTCTACATACTTGAACAATTGTCGTGGATCAATATTCCACAGCACCAGACACTTTAAAGCGCTCAAGGACTTTCTGAACTGCACACCTAAAGTTGTACCACAATTACTGCTACTGGTCATTTTAAAAACGGTGCAACGATTATCTGCACCAACTGCACAACCGTCATCGTATTGTATTGCACCACTGATCACTTGATCTCTGCACGATGCACTCTTACATTACGGAAAGTCTTTCGATACTGTACTCATATGTCATGTCTTTATCGTAGTTGCAATGCTAATGTAGCCTATACTACCGGAGACAAATTCCTTGTGTGTTCGACATACTTGGCCAATTAAGATGATTCTGATTCTGATTCTTTTACTGTTGTGTTTTCTGCTTTTCCCAATCTTCATGGTGTTCATTGGTGCTGCACATGCTCTGCATTGTGCCGAGCCCGGTTGTATTAGTCAGCTGTAATTTCTCTTGCTCAAATACTCATCACTATTTCTCCATAAATTCCAACATTTTTGGAAAAGTACTAAAACTGACGAGCGATTTGCGTGCAAAGACCTAACGCTGACATTTTAGGTTTGCTCAACCCAGAAAGTCTACCTGGCATGAAGCTGCTTAAATGACAGACTTAAGTGGATGGGAGAATCTGCACAGCCGGAGACTCCCTTTTTCGCCTCGCGTGCACACGAAGAATATGCCACGATGTGAGTGCATGAGGAGAGTCATCCATAAAAGCCAAAGCGGTTGAGACAGTAAAAAAAAAACAGCGCCCCTGCTGGTTGTAGCTGAGCAGTGCACACCATATTCACCTTTAAAACCAGATCCCGCCACATCTAATTTCGCACATTCAATTAGTCCTGCCATTTTTACTAGAGAGATTATATACTTTGTTGATTAACCGGTTTTCTTTTACTTGCTGGAGATTAGACAGTGAGGGGAAAAAAAACTGAAAAGGAAAGATGCACCGTAATGCCATAAACTTCAATTCATGTCGTGGTGGTTCCTGCGAGGAGCGTGTAATCGCCATGACACACTGGTGTAATCCATTTAAAACACTTTGGCTCAGGCCTAAGGCGGCTTTGACTCCCACTGCAGGCTTTTCTTTCTTTTTTTTTTTCTCGCCTCTCACTCCATCCAAGCCAGATATATTTCACTGACTGTCTGCAATTAGCACGGCTGCCTGGAGCGGGTGAGCGGATGTTCACGCCGAAACACCTTTTGATCATCTCCAAATGAAGCATGAGCTCATTGTCCACAAGTAGAGGCGCTCTGTGGCGCGCACTTTTTCCTTCCCCGTCCCGACGAGCCTGCAGCATAATGGTGCCACCGGATCTGGCTGCCTAAGCAAACATGAGCTCACGCTGAACCTTTTGCGACTGTGTCTGCGGGCGAGGCCGCCAGTGAGTTGTTAAAAGAGTACCTTAGAATCCTCATGTAGTAAATATACTGGCGGGTTTTATTTAATACAGGGTAACCTGAGAGGTCAAAGCTAATTGAACTAATTGCACACTCAGAGGAACCGTATTAAACGATTTAGCCACCAATAAACGTTGGCCGCTGTCGATGAGTTTTTTTTTTTTTCCTCACTGAATTTTGTGGAACTCTGTTGAGACCAAATTTTGTCGCCAATGCCAAGGCCACACCGGATGACGGAACGTCTAAACTTTGGTATTTTAGCGTCGCCCTTCTGTCTATGAGTGTTTCTAAAACTTTATCGAGCCATGGCATTTCACATGAGAAAAATCTCCCAGCACACCACCAGAGAAAATCGTCACAAAAAGTATGCCCCCGTATGTTGAAATGATGATGTCCTCTCAACAAACGCACACATTGACGAAGAGGTCTTTGACAATGTCATTGTTCTGCCTGTCACTAGATGTTGCTGGCATAGACAGATGAACAATGACACGTGATTTGTGGTACACAAATTGTAATCTCAAGGCTCATCGTGTGAAATTGGATTTACGTCTCGCAATACAGCGGCACGTTGCAGCAATGGGACAAATGTTCGAGGACGAGGAACTTGCCTTTGAAGGAAGCCGGCAAATGGCAAAATTGGGCTACTTCATGGCGTTAATGTTGTGGTGTCTTCAATGTGATGAAGGCCCACCAGAGGGGTAACCCCTAATTAAAGGAGTTGCAAAACTGGCAGGGTAGAAAGTCAAGAAAAAAAAAATAAAGAACATCAACGGGGTTGTTGCTAGAAGGACCTCAGCTAAACTATCCTCAAAACCAATTCAGTTGTATGCGTTAACATATGAAAACATCTCGTGAATGAATGTTTTCTCTGCCCCAATTTCAGTTTTTCTGGGGTTCAATTTGCCGCATCAACGTGTCATGTCTGCCCGGTGCCATGTTAGTAAGCCGGCTCATCCCCGGACTTGCAAAAAAATAACATCAACTCTCGAAGGATATCACATTCCCCAAGTCCACAGCTCAATCTCACCTTCCTTGCCCACTGCCAGCCAGCCCCCCTCCCCCAACTC
>NW_017805504.1:238757-279363 GCF_001891065.2 Hippocampus comes
ACTCCCCCGCCACCGCCCCCCCCCACGCATCTCCTCACCCACTTTCATTCCGACTAGATGGATCGTCTCACCCTCAATTCCACGCTTCCTCAGACGGAGAGATTGATTCGTCTGCAGGACTCCTCTGACCTTTGATATGATCCAATAAGGGACACATGGCACTAACCATATTAGCCAATCAAAAGCAGGGGGGGCGCATTTGGAGTGAAAGGAATGTGTTTCGTTCCCCGGGGGCATTCCGACCACTATCTTTTTCCATACCGCTTGGTCATCTGTCCATCTCCTGCCAACCCGAATGGCGTGGCCCGAGAGGGAAACTAAAAGATGCAAATTGCACTTTGCCGAAAGGCTCTTTGCGTCAAATTAAATTTTCACATCGATCCACGTTATTTCTACAGGAATGATGTGGCACATTTATCTTCTCCCCTGCCCCCTCTCTTTCCTCTGTCAGTTTATTTAGGGATTCTGTTGCTATCATCTTGGGTATTCCCACATTCCCCCTTTTAACGCTATTCCTTGGGGGGAACTTGATCCTTTCAGACTTTAGAGGCCCTTTTGCAGAGCTGCTGTGATGCTACGATAAGATTTAACTACACGTATAAGCCTTACAATCGAAGGGTGCTCGCTTTCTTTAGACCTTAAATACACGCACAACCCTTTAGGGACTATTTGAGGAATTTTGCATCCGGAATAGCAATTTTGTACCCCCGTGAATGAATAGATACCTACAACACTTGCGGAACTATTGTGATTTTTATATCTTGCATGTCACCACAAGTTGTTCCTGTGTAGCATTTAGGAATTAAATCCCTCACATCCATCCATCCGCTTTTTCTGAACCGCTTTATCCTCACAAGGGTCGTGGGATGTGCTGAAGCCTATCCCAACGTCTTCGGGCAGTAGGCGGGGGACACCCTGAACCGGTTGCCAGCCAATCGCAGGGCACACAGAGAAGAAGAACCATCCGAGCTCACACTCACACCTCGAGACAATTTAGAGTCTTTCATTAACCTACCATGCGTGTTTTTGGAATGTGGGAGGAAACCGGAGTACCCAGAGAAAACCCACGCAGGCACGGGGAGAACATGCAAACTCCACACAGGGAGGCTGGAGGCAGAATTGAACCCCGCACCTCTGCACTGTGAGGTCGACGTGCTAACCACTGGGTCACCGAGCCGCCACCTGCGTAGCATTTAGCAATTAAATCCCTCACCTGCATGTCATTCAAATTTGGAAACAATGGGAAGTTTTACTCTTGTTTGCTTTCAAAGAAGAAAGGGGTAAAAAAAAAAAAAAAAGGCCATTTCAAAGATAAGCTTTTGAGCGATTCTTGCCCGGGACTCTTGAAAGACATGTTTTACTCTGCTGCACATGCCCGCGACATTTGGTCAGGACTTGAGACCTCCAAAAATGGATTGACGAGTGGGAATAAAAGGAAGACGACAAAACGAAGAAATTTCAAGAGGGACTTTGCGCGGTGTGCTCAAAGGTTTTGACAGATCCCAGCCTGCCACTTGTTGGAAGAAACAGCGGAAGAGGGCCATGCTGCGAGTTCGCCAATTGTTGCGAAAATGAAATCACAAGGCCTGCCATGTAACAAGAGTGGGTGGGGGGAAGTGGGGGGGGGGGCATTTGGAGAACCAAGGCGCGCCTCCTCAGTACCGTTGGCTTGTCATCTCCAAACGAGCAGAACTGAGCCCTGGAAGCCAGGGTCTTAGATAAAGACGAGCCCAGTATGGCCCAAGCGTTGCGAGGAAGACTGATCCCCGCTCTCCCACAATCCCTCATTGTTATTCTCCCATGATGCCGAGCGCCGAAGCTCCAGCAGGGCTAGCTGAGAGCAAGATGGGGGTGTTTACATGTGTGCTCCCTTTCAGCTCACTGTACACACAGGATTAGGGAGGGGATTGCAATGTTCTAAGCCTTAAAAAAATAAGAAATCCCATCTCCTATGACTCACGCTAGAATCACTTTTTTTTACGTTTTCTGTCATATTCTTATCATCATGAATCCCTCCGTTTGTGATCGGCACCGTTTTGGTTTTTAACAGCACAGCAGATGCAACACGCAGATTTAAAACTCGACAGACAAGAAAAGTGAAGCTATCGTGATCGATTCATGTGACAGACTGATAATTAACGATTCGGCGACGCCCCTTGCCAAGACATGATGGACAGTCCACCCACATTAGATGACATCGCGCATCTGTTTGGGAAACGCGCTTTTGACTGGAGCTCATTTGCAAGGATTTCCAAGTCAGAATTCGTGAAAGTGCGAGCCCTGGTATTCGCAGAAAATTGGCTCCTATGAACAAATTGGCCCAATGACTGTTCAAGTTTTGGTGTGTCCTGTTCTGAGAGACTCATCTACCAATTTCAAGTCGATCCGGGAAATGACAAGGGTTTTTTTTTTCTGAATTTCCAAGTGCTGTGACTTCAGCGTCAGACCTTTAGGACAGTTGCAATCGAGCTCAGGCAGCAGAGATGGAACAAAAACGGTTTCGCAGTGATATTTACTGGCGATGAATAGCAACATGAAAAAGCGTTCTTCGCTGTTTATTTATAATATTCACCAACTGTGAGTTCCCGGCCGGCATAAAAAGAAAAGCCTTTGGAGCATTTCAGAAGTGGCCTGCTTGTTCTAGACCAGTGGCTCTTAACCTGGGTTGGATCGAACCCTAGGTGTTCGGTGAATCGGTCTCAAGGGTTCGACGGACCCTCTACCATGGAGTTTAAGACACACCCGACTCAACATGTCAATTAGTTATGACACGCCCACTTGGTCATCACTGGCTGCAAATGATCACGACATTGCTTACCGGTCTTGAGCATGGTAGGCACACCCCCATGTTGTGACCTCCAATTACCGTACTGGCCCGAATATAAGACGGCGTTTTTTTGCATTGAAAAAAGTGGGGGTCGTCTTATATTCGGGGTCTAGACATTATACCCATTCATGACGCTAGATGGCGCCAGATATCATTGAAGCGAATGCTAAACTTGACTCCCCAGGCCAAAGTGAACCCCTGTCACAAAGAATAAAAATAAAAATAGCGGTAGCACGAAGAAGAAAAATAAATCGTCGTATAATCAGCGCCGTCTTATATTCGGGCCAATACGGTATGTGTGCATTCCATAAGCACAGTATTCTGATTAAATGGCTTTCAGAGGATTCATTTCATCCAGAACAAAATAAATCAAATATTTTCTCCATCTGAGTCGTCGCAGCTCACAAATCCCCACTGGCCGACGACACGTCCGCTACATGGGGTATGTTCAAAATTGAAGTGTGCATTCTAGTTTTCACTGATTTCAATTACATTCATAAGTCTCAGGAAAGATCAACATTTCTATTATTTCCGCACAGCCTCAGCTGTCATTGAACCCTGTCGCTTTGGCCGTTTCCATGTTCGTTCCCAGCATACTTGCGGTGGGTGTGTCAGAAGTCCGGATGGAAAGAATGAAAAGTGCTCAAACCCTGGCGCGTCAAAAACAACCAAACAGAAGACTGAATATGGCCCTACATCCTGCAAATATCAGGAGATTATTGTCATAAACAACAATGCCCTAATTTCTTAGTTGTACCACAATCCTCTAAGGACAAAAAAAAAAAAAAAAGAGTCTGTGTGTTGATTCGGATTCCCGCTTTCACTTTCCCGTCTGCTTACGTCTCTTATTCCCCCCAGATTGCTCGGATTCGCCGCAATCATTTTCCATCCTGGAATTTCCCTTCGATGCTAACTGAGTAGGGTCTAATTGATTTCTCTTGTTGGTTCCAGGCTTGGAGCTGCGCGGAGAGAGGCCTTAATCCTCGCGGCTTTCATACCCGTCACAGCGGCGGCGGAATTTATATCGCGAGAAAGAAGCAGCATGTGCAGTGAGCTCACCGGCCGGAATACAACAAAGGATCCCTTAATTGGGGAGAAGTCAGCGCCTGGATCACATAGATCAAACTTAATGGCGTTCACGTCTCCTGCGGAAGGCAAACATTGTCGTATAGTGCAACTTAACAAGCGTCTGATTTACGAGCGGAGCCGCGGAAGTAAACAGCACAGGTGAGTCGCTTTCGTTGGGCGCAGCATTTTTAGAGATTCGCGGGGGCAGGGGGGGGGGGCGCTTCACCTGCTTATTTGTCACGCTAAAAGCGTCAGTAGGACTAAACAAGGAAGCAGTCGGGTGTTAAATATTGTATGCCGTGCACCGGCAGTAGTTTTAGATGGGGAGGTAAGAAAAAAATTGGCAGGCGCTCAAGGTTTTTGAGGGGTTTTTTTTTTTGTTTGTTTTTTTTTAACACAATGTAAACAATTGCTTCAACTGGAACTTTTTGCTGGGAAGAAGAATTCATGACCTCGGGCGAAAAGGCATTCAAGCAGGTCATGATCAGACAAATGTCATTGCAATAATTTATACACTCTGTATTACATACAAAATTCTAAGGACAAGTCAGGTACTAACCCTCACAAACACAAGAACAGGACTCTAAAGCCAACGAAATAAAAAAACAAACGGGGACAAACGTAGGCAATCACAGTGAATTACTTGGGATGAACTAGAAACCATAACTGGGGGACACGCCCATATCGAAAGCAAACAGGAACAGGAAAAAAATGCAGTGCCGAATGGAGTCATTCACATTAAATTCTAATTCGCGACTCTATTAGATATAAAACATAATGGGAAGCACGCCCATCAGGACATTCAGATGACAAACCGAGAGGATGATGCTCCTGAGCAGAGCCATTTATTTATTTATTCAAAAATGGATGCAGCGACAGATGTATTAATTTGCATTCATTTCACTAGCGCTGCTCTGTATTAAATATCAACATAGATAACGGGGGACTGCCACCTTGCCCTGCAAATATTCTATTCCAAGAATTCCGAGACAAGCCTGCCTGGCAAAACCTTGACCATCGTAGGCTGTTGCTAGGCAGACTCTATGGGGCAGAGTTTTTTTGGGTTTTTTTAATTGGAGGAAGGCATCGTATTTGTCTCCCACAGATACTTTGGAATTCATAAAAAAATGAAAAGCGCAGCGTGACAGTGTTTATTTTTTTTTCAGACATTATTTTAGGACAGCTCAATGGTTTGCTGGAAATAAAAAAACTACTGTGCCAGGTTTAGCTAATCATCTGACTGAACAGCCTGAAAGGAACAGAAATGTTTGGATCCCTAAGCCGTGGACCGCCATCAAAGTGGTTGTCACCGGTACCGGTACATTGTTCAATTAACGGCTTGAGATTTATGCTCGCCTAAAAAGGTACCACACAGGGTAAAGAAAGCCGAAAGTTTTATCAGGGTATGTTCAAGCATGAACTTCACTGCTGCTGAGGAATGTCCAAATGTCAATCATAGTTTGACATAGGAACGGACTGATATGGGAAATCCAGTGGAGGCATCAGGAAAGAGACTCACTCAAGTACAGTGCTTAAAGTGCCTGTAAAGGGAAAATAGATGTCAATTTGGCACACCACAGAGAAGTGTGTTCATAAAAACTGCCAATTTCATAAAATGAGACTTGAAAACCCTGAAAATAAAGAAATAAATATGCCCTTGGCTCAAGCTCTAAAGCGCTGTGGGTGTGGCCACTAAATGTGCTGAAACCGCGACACACTCAAGTGTCAATTGTCAATCAATTATCACTTCCAAAACCTGTAAAAAAATCATAAAAAAAAAAAAAATGGATGCAACGTCTTTCTCGTGCCTGAACATAATTACATGAGCTGCCAAAATATTTAAACTTTAACCCTCCGGTGGCTGGAATGTAACCCACTGGGCTTTTTCAAAAGCGGCACACCAGCCCGAAGCCACTATCCACACACTTGCGGACAGAGTGGACTCTTGGAAAAAAGAAAATTTCCCTCCTCCTCACTCTTCTGTGTCTCTCAGCATGACGTGCATGCGCACACTCAAGGAAAAAAAAAAAAAACGAGGCACTCTAAAGCGGCCATGACAGCGACTGCCCGAAAGGAAGATGCAATTTCGGGGTGTAAGCATGATGTGAATGAGGGCACCATGTCGACTCAAGTGCGTCACTGGGCCTCGGATTAGCCACACCCAAAAAGAACAGTTTCACAATTGAGTACTACACATTCTTATCGAAAGCAATTTACCTTCAAACACATCCAGTTTACTATCTTTAGAATTCTCTGAATTCATATTACAGGGTCTTTAACTTCTTTTTGCACTTACATGAAGGTGGGCAATGTGGATTTGGTGTATGAATAAAATTCTGCTGTTTGGCGGAATAGAAATGCGTTCATGAATCACTGTGATAATGTCACACAGTTCTAGAACGAACAAACATTGCTACTATCAGGTCGATACTGTTTTGTTCCCCCAGGGCCAAAAAAAGCACCCCGAAAAGCACATTTGCAATAGGAAGGAAAAAAAAATTGTGTTTTGTCAATCTTGGTCACTTTAACACCATGTAAGACAGCAAATGGGTGCCAGGTTAAGACCACCTAAGGTGTCAGTAGGGTGGGGAGGTTCGGGGGCCAGGGGAGCCCACTTCCTTGCAGCGGACAGCACGGAAGTACGGTCAGCGGCGCCCTATCACAACACGTACGCTCATTGCCACATTCCTCATTCACTTTGCCCAACTTTTCCACAACAACCTCAGCTTTCAACACAACCATTCACCTTTTGAAGCTTCAAATAACAAGTCTATGCCTCTACATACCAAAAAAACGTTCTGTGTCTAAAAACTTTTCTCAGCATGCCCCCAATTATGATGCTGCAGTTGCTGCATCCTGCTTTTTTTTCTTTTTTTTTTATTATGTGTCATTCATCAGTGTTTGATGGTGCACAGTGTGGGGCATAAGCGATAGATAAATGATGGAGGATGTGTGTGGTGGAACATCACGCATCCCAACTTCACCGCACATGAAAAGATGCAGAGAAAAAGTGTTCACTTACTATACACGCCGGAGCGGTTGAACGGCAAAGCACCCGATAACTGTGTTTAAAAGAGAGAGGGGGGGGCGGGGGGGTTTAGGTGATGGGGTTGCCACAATCAAAATTGGAATTTTGTCATCATCAGCACATCCAAACGTCTTACATACCAGGGCTTGAAGGTTTGAGTCCTGAAGAAATTCCAGAGGAGTCCCTTTCATCCAAGTCAGAACACAGCAATGCGTTTCTTATTCCAAAAAAGGTGTTCTTTGTTTTGTTTTGTTTTGTTTTGTTGCGAACTGTAAAAGAAGAATTCCATTAGCCACCCTCAAAAGTCCAAGAGCTGGGATGAGCGGGGGGGAAAAGTCAAAATCTAGATCATTGTAAAGGTGGATCGGACACATGGTACCTGCTCTCTTGAGCACCGTCTGGATGAGAGCGCCAAGAAGAAGACGGGCAGGGAGCAAATCACGCTTTTCCCGAGGAAACTGAGCCGCTGCGCGCTGTCACATTTACACCATCACGCGTGCACATCCAAACGCACACACACACACACAGACGTGCATTCACATAGCTCGTGGGCTTGGAGGGAGAGAGAAAGAGAAAGTGTGTGTGTGTGTAAGAGAAAGAGGGGAGAGAAAGCGAGCGAGAGAGAGAGTGAAATGTTCCCACTCCCTCCGCACGAGGGCAAGCTAGAGTGGCAAACTTAAAACTATTAATTTTTATGTACGCTGCCAACTGAACATTAGAATCGGTTACTGTATTAATTAGCAGGCTACTTGCAGGTTCGTAGACATTGAGGAAAAGAAAGGGACCGCCACTGATTCTAGGGGGTTTAATTGTTACAATGGTACCGCTGACTCACCTGGTAAAATTCGCAATAATGCAGACTCAAAATCCAGATGCATTGAAACACAACTGTTTTTTTTTACACAGCGTTGTGCTTTTCCACCTTTGAATAATAAAATTGTAAGTTGAGGGGTTCGTAGTTTTTACTTTACGAACGGCAAAAGGAAAGATGGAATCCTTTGCATGCAGTTTTATTGAGAAGGAAAAAAAGACGTCTGAGCCGCAGCACGTTCGAGAGCAACTCCTTCTTCCGCTACTAAAACACTTCCTGTTTCCTTCAGCCAATCAGACGCTCTGAACATAAACATGTTTAAGAAATTATCAAAGAGAATTAAATTTAGGTAACTTTAACATCACAGACAATACTGTAATGTTCAAACATAAAATGATAATAATTAACAATTTCACAAAAGCTTACAAAAAAATAAAACAAAATAAAAAATAAATACAGGCGGCATGGTGACCAACTGGTTAGCACGACAAAAACGTTCAAAAACATGCATTTCAGGTTCATGGAAATTGTCCCGAAGTGTGATTGTAAGAGCGAATGATCGTTCGTCGATGTGTGCCACCCTGCGATTGGCTGGCAACCGGTTCAAGGTGTATCCCGCCTACTGCCCGAAATGACAACGAAATCACAATTGAGGCTCATTTAGTTTTGTCTCCCGCCAGTTACCGTCGACGCTAAATACGCCTTGTTGGCGGAACTACTTCTAGATTTCTACTGCCACCTACAGGTTAGTCTTCCAATTACATTAGGGGGAAACCAAACCAAACAAACTCGTATCCAATAAAAAAGTGTGATTTAATACTATTGCACAAGATGGAACATAATAGATATAAGTGGCATTAAATTGTTTGTCTTGATTTCTTTCTAAAGATCTGTCAAATTTGTGCGGTCTTTTCATTTGCAGTGAGGACTAGTTAGGTGACTAAACGAAGAGTGGCTGTGGTAAAAGCGCCCACAAAACAATGTTAGTGTGCAACAAAGATTTTATGTCACTTACCTGCAGCAAACAAACGGAAGAGCTCCAACAACATGCTATTTGGTTTGCAGCTGTTGCCACGCGAGCGGTAAACCGGAGGGATGAACTGGCACACGTTCTTGGATCAGGATTTACACATTCATGTATGTTTTTTGGGTTTGTTTTTTTTCTGTGTAACTGTCAAAAATAAGTAAATAAATGAATACAGTGTTGTTGCTTTCACATCTAACTCCATAAAATCTTAGACGACTGTGATTCGTGTCCCTGGGGGTTGCATTTCCTGCGATGAATGACGACGAAATTAATCCTTTTTAATAGATTTCATTTTGCATTAAAATTGATGACAACAAACCAACATACATGCCCCACAACAACCTCCAAGGCGATTTCATCTCCTCTTTCCGCGAGTTACTGAGACAAGCTAGCATCGTTGGTTCTCATTTAGTCTTTTTTTTGATTCATTTGTCGATTTTTTTTTCAAATCAAGAAAAAAAAATGTTATTTTTGATTCCTGTGTGTGGATAGGGGTCCTAACGATTCCACACTTGCACACCAGCAAACTAAGCTGAAGAAGCTTACCGCGTCTCTGCCAAATTGGGTTTTGCAATCTTCACTCATTGGGCATAAACAAATTGAGAGCTTCCAGACTTGCTTTGCATAACAAGTGAGAAAATGGCTCACACATTTCAACATCCCCTCCATCTCCGACACGTCGCCAAGTCCCAGCCCACAAAAGGCGGGTGGGCCAAAGTTGCGCAACATGCATTGCAACCTCTGTGCCGCGGGCCAAGCAGTTGGGCTTCTAATAATGTTGCAAAATGGTCCATTTTGTGTCCCGAAATCCCGTCATTTTTTGGACCAAACCCGAAGCTCATGAGCAGCTGTCCACATAGACTCCGAAGAGTAATGAGCTAATGAACACCACACCCACAAATGTGATCAATTTGCATTTGGAAGGTGATGTTTGTAAGTCCTGAAATTGACTTTGATCATTTTTTTTTATTTATGCAGTGGGGGGAGGGGGAGGCATGACACAATTGATGGTCAAGCACAACCGATGACCACATGGTGAAGCAAAGCAAAGTCATTTCCAAAAGGTAAGTCACTTTTTAAGGGTTACATCGTGGAAATTATGAGGATGAAAAAAGATAAAAATCCCGAATTGTCCACCATTTTTGTATACAGCACAAAAAATGTCATGTCGAGTCATGAAGAAAGGATTCTGAAGGTAAGTTTTCAATGCTCGGAAAGAAAAGTATACGCCTCAGCAGTCATTTTAAGGGGTTCTTTCAGTAAATATGAGTAAGATGTAAAAAAGAAAAAACAAAAAAAAAACAATAAAACTGGGGAACAATTTGAAACAAAAAAATCTTTGGAATTTAATTTGTATGCCGATTGAAATTAAATTGCAGTCAGTTTTTTTTTTTTTGTAACACACTAAGTTTTTTTTCTCCACAGCTCACCCTCCAGAAAAGTCAAATTCCACCAGCTGTAGTGGCAAATTGAAGTCACAATTGAAACAGTGTGGTGAGAGGTGTGTGCAGCTCCCAATAGGTCAGTGCTATCAATGTCAGCAAACGGGAAGCTAGGATAGTAGGAATTAAGAGGATGAATGCTGGCCTCTCTTCAACCATGTAACCATGGGCAGGCCGTTATATTCTTTTTTGCAAGTTTTTTTGGTTTGTCTTCAAAGCTTGTAACTATTCTATCTTAGTGTTTTGAATACACATTTATTTATTTTATTAAAGTGGGGATCTGAGAGAATTGACATGATAGAGAAAACCTTGAGCTCGGTTTTGGATTCCACACTTGAAAATGGATTAAAAACAGCTGTCAGACCTAACTCAACAAAAATTGTGTTCCCCAGTGTCATAAGAACCGATTTTAAAAGTGGTTCTTCAAGGGAAATGTTGCTGTTTTATTGTCAGTCACATCTTCTGTCTCTGATTTTGTTTTTCCGTGGGCGTGGTGGTTTCCAAAAAGCAAATTAGATTTTAACAAATAAGACCAAAAAAAAAAAGGGTTTCATTTTGTGTTTTTTTTTTTTTTTTTTTTTTAATCAAATGCTATTTCGCCCGATATGAAACCACGAAAACGTAGTTTTGAAAAATCCCGAATCTTAGCCTACGGTGCTGATTGCAAGGATCGACGTCTTTTTTTCTCCGAAGACAATAACATCTTTTTGGGCTGCTTCGTGACTCCAGATATTCCGAGGCCGTTATTATTATTCAACTTGATGATGGACTATGTTGCATAAGTCTCCATTATAGATTGGGCGAAACCGCCACTGGATACCCGCCAAGAGAGCAATAGAAATAAAACTGGAGATGAGGTGATATCGGTGAGTCATTTTTATTCCGGGGAGGTGGGTTGGTGGGGGACTTACTCCGAAAGTATTGCGACCCACTTCTTAAGCCGTTACATAATCAGCGAGGAGTCGGACTGCATCCGAACGATAAACAGTGGTAGCTGTAGCATGAGCGAGTGAATGGAGTAGGAGGTCCGGTCGGTGCGCAAGCTATCTTTAGATTGGCGGGTTAACCTCATGCAGACCTTGCCTGGAGCCAAAATGAGAAAGAGAAGCGGAGAGATTACATGGCTCACATGCTGGAGCAACACAGTGCAAATCCCTCCTTCCAGTATGTTGTTTTCACCAAGCAGCCTGTCAGAAACAATTACGTTGGTCTCAAGGAGTTCTGTCACGAGAGATTCGAACTGAAAGTGACTGGCAACGGAGGCGAAACGGTCGCAACCCCTCCACCCCTCCCCAGCGCCTCGGCTCGAGCGCTACCTTGATGGTGACTGCCTGTAATTTGAAACATCACACAGGAACGCGTAGAATGAAGTGAGTTTTACATCTGCACTTCAATATGCATCGGTGTTAGGATCCGTGAAAAGAAATCTCCATGAATTTATGTTAGCGAGGAGAAATGTGTACTAAAGTGACCTTTTCACTTTGAGTAGACCCTAATTAATCCCAAACGGGAATGTGAAAGATATCAAATGAATTATGTACGTGCAAAAACACTTCATTAAGTACGAAGGCAGAATTTAATGGAATCCAGTGCATGAGTCGTATAGAAAAAAACCAAATAAACTGCAGACCGCCGCCATGATTGACGACTGGGATGGACCATTTTTTTGGGGGGGGGGGGGTTTCTGGGGGGGCAGGAACCATTTCTTTTTGACTGAAAAATCAACACATCAGTCGTCCACGTTTGGTTGCACAGATCTTCATCAATTTTAAACAATCGAAAAGCGTCCAATCAACCCTTGTTTTCAAAGGGTTTCCGAATGAAAAAAACAAACATTTTAAATAGATTCACAAAGTCAAAATCTTGAAGCCATGCTGCTTGTTCAGAAGTTCCTGAGGAAAACCCAAACACAATGTCAAAAAAAAAAAAAAATCAAATACAATCACAGCTCTATGAGAATTCACGTAGAAATGTCAAAAACATCAGAAGCCTTTTAAGTTATTAAGAAAAATTTAAGTCTGGCTTGAAATAAAAACAAAATGTCACGAAATAAAACCTGTAAGGTGAGAGTTTGAAAGTTTGTATGAGTTTTCTTTTCCATGCGTTTTCAATTGATCCAGCCTAACGAGAACAACAAGGCCTTTTCTGTCGACATTATGGATTCCACGCGGACGAGCGCAGACGCTCGGCTAATTTACAGTGTCGATAGCGGCTATGTTGTCCTTTAGCATCAGCGTCCACATGTTGTTTGGAAACCTTGACCCTGATATTGACACGCAAGTGGTGGAACTGTTCCCAGAAATGGAAAAGCACATATGGTACTTTCATTTTGATTCGTCTGCACTGAAATAAAGATTGAAAACTAGCGCTGACGTTGTTGCATAATGCCCCCGCTAATCGTGAACGAAAACGTCCTTGGCACGGGAGCCAGTTTTATTTGATTTCTTCTCCTGTTGACAAGATTCTTTGTCTTTTCAGCCTTTCCGTAGCTTGACCGTGTCAGTCCGAGTCATATCTCCCGCTAACCCTCTTCCGAAATTCAATAACATCCCATTTTGTCGGAACTGTCGTCTTTCACTATGCACAGAAGTGGACCCGAGGGGAGAAATATGAACAATTTCCTCTATTAGTGATCGTATTCCTTTTTTTTTTTTTTTTTTTTTGCCACTTTACTCCACGTGAGTGTGTGGCTGTATGTGTGTGTTTCTAAACATAAACTCCACAGGGCACATTTCCTCAAGTGTGATCTAAATAATAAATGTCTCATATCATCTCCAAATCCAGGCTAGCATGCCTTCCAGTGACGAGCATGGTTATCCCAAATGTAAAAAAAAAAAAAAAAAAACTAGAAAAACCTAGCCTTGGCTTGAATGAATAACAAGTTTTAAGAGGTTCTGACGAAAAATCCAAGGAGGTATATGTATTTTTGTTTTTGTTGTTGTTGGAAAAGAGCAGAAAAGAATTTTTCATCGCTAGGTTACCTGAAGTCTTCCCAATGGCAGGTTATTTTTTGCATCCAGTTGAGAGTCAGGAAGGGGTGGTTATGAAATCTTGTGCTCAATTATTTTCCTTGTGAGAAGGCGACCTTTCATTCAAGCGGCAGATGAACGCTGGCATTAGCATACAAATATTTGTCGTCGACGCGGTTCAGCGTGCGTCGCGATGACTCCAGAGAGACGGATAAAAAAGCAAGTACGCTTGGCAGATGGGGGGATTTCAAAGCGAGCGCTGTTGGTTTTATTCGGGTGCTTTATTTGAGAGTTCTTAGTGTCCACTTTTCTTTTATTGTACAGCATCTTTCTTCTCGTATCTTTTTATTGAATCTCTTGAAAGGTGGGAAGTCCGAAATAACCCGGACAAAAAGAAGAACAAACAAGCACCGAGGCCACGATGGCGTTTGTGTTCGCTTTGCTTGGAGAGATGGATTGTTTTATCCGTTTTTATGCAGGACCCTGGTTGATCTGTTAATAAAGTCACAAGTATGTTGCCTCTTTTTATAGTTATAAAAAAAAAAAAAAAATCTGGTCATTTTAGTTCTCGCAATTTTTTTTTTTTCTTAGTGGCAGGTGTGGGGCTCCCTTGGGGCTTTTTGCTGAGTCGGATGGCACTGTGGGCGCCGCACAAAGTGCCGCTGTCCCACCCAGGTCGAAAACGACTTCTGCCGTGCTCAGTTGCAAAATAATGAGCTCAGGTTGTAGTTTTTGCTCCCTTGAGGATCATTTGCATGAGGGCAAAAAGACTTAGCGGTGGTCGTTGCGCCCTTAACGACCGTTGAGTTACGGCTGCGAATCTAATGGCGACAAAGCATGTTGAATCATCGGCCATTCTTAAGGGTTCTTCAGGAAACTAGAAGATTAGCGTTTGGAGAAAACTCCCAAAAATAAAAATTCTGGCTCTGCATCAAATGTCTAAAAATGACCGATCCACACCTATTTTGAATGACTTTTACTGTCCAAAATATTAGCTCTGCAGCCATTTTTTTGTGTTACTAGGGAAAATCAAAGGAAAACGTCTAGAACATCTTCATCAGTATTAATAATACAGTAATCCCTCGTTTATCGCGGTTAATGGGGACCAAAACCACCCGCGATAAACGAAAATCCGCGAAGTAGCAACCAATTAACATAAACAGGTTAAAAATGTTTTTGTTTTATTTATTTATTCATTTTAATCCACAAAAAGTCCGCAAACGGTCCGCGAGAAGCTGCAAAACAACAGCGAGTCACATAGAGCAACATATACAGTATTGTACTCATGTATATTAAAAAATATATATATTTTTTTTTCTATGTTTGAAAAAATCCACGATGCACTGAACCCGTGATAAACGAACCGCGAAGTAGCGAGGGATCACTGTACTAACATTAAAACAAAAAATGAGACCCCACCCAATATTGGACAACGAATCAAACAATTTGGGGGTGTTGTGAATGCTTTACAAATGTGTGAATGCATTGATTGATGAAGTAATCCATTAGGAAGCTTCCGCTCACTTCTCCCTGGACCGCCAACTACGGTGACTTAATAGATCCCTTCGGGATTGGCGCGCACTGAGCTATGGGACAAAATTGTTAGGCTGCCATTGGCCTCGAGAAGACCTGCGCATAAACAAGATCGTGGTTGTGTGTGTGTGTGTGTGTGTGTGTGTGTGTGTGTGTGTGTGTGTGTGTGTCTGGGAAAGTGCAGACTTGCAAGAAACTTGGGAAAGTTTACAGGGAAAAAATGTTGAAGTTGATATAGGTCATAAAAGCACAAGTACACACTGCAATGCAATGCTTGTAATAAAGAGAATCTGTTGTTGCCACGGCGACTACGGATTGCCCAATTTAGTGTTCTATAAAGCAAGCCAGTAAAAGAAAGTAACCTTTTCTTTTTCTTTTTTTTCTTTTTTTTTTAACATACCAAATTGTGAACCCAACCGAGGTCCAGAACACATTTGGCATTTCAGCAGCAAGGTACCCCCCCCACCCCCAAAAAAAGGCAGAGCTAAAACCACAAGTCTATTGACTTGTCAAAAGTAAATTGTGAGAAATGACAACTAAACCTGATTGTTACAGGACTGATCTTGCAAAAAAAAAAAAACCCAAAAAAAAAAATGAGATCATCGTGAAAGACAATTTGGATCATTTTCCCACAGTCCTATACTAAAACAAACATTTGCTAGCTAAATTAACACAGCCTACCACCACGAAATAGAACCAATTGTAATCCCTCCGCAGATGATCAAATATAATCCGATCCCCCGGCGGCCTTTTAATCACAGCAATTAGCATATTCATACGCTAGTTGCACGGGCACAACTGACGCCAAAATCACTCAACACACAAGTTGACGAACGTGACGAGTCGATTGACAGCCAGCCAACCCTGCGCTCTCCTTTGGTGATTCCCATGTCACTCAAAAGCCTAGGCTCCGCCTATCAAAGTCACAGATGCTACCGTGTGGAATGCGAGGAGCGCCCAAAAAAGAAAAAAAAATCTAACCTGCCCCTCCCATGCATATTTTGGATTGGTATTATGCATAAAGTTTTAAAATAGATTTGAATTAATGTTCTGGAATGTGTTTCTTCAAGTCAGAGGTTGCTCTTGGGCTCAGCTTGTGGCTGTTTTTAACAGCATGTTCCTGGATCCACTACCTTCCCCCCCCACCCCTTGTCTTTTAGCCTCTGCAGTTCAAAGCAAATCGTCTGATTTTAAATACGTAATTTGAAGTTGATGTGGAGGTCTGTGAGTTCTTGTGCAGGGGATAAATAGCGCCAGCGCTCCTCGGGTCAGCATCCAAGCTGTCTCGGTGCAGTTAGCTGTGGAATTGGATTAAGTTTATTGTGGCAATGCTGCGTCGTTTTACTGGCGCCGTCTGACCTTAAGCTCCCAGCTCTTTATGTATTCATAACGGAGCTCCATAGAGAAGAAAAAAAAAAACGTGTGTTACATTAGCATTTTGCATGTATTATTTACGCATCAGGGTGAAACATTGGCATTCTATAAGGGTGCTGGTTCATGAAACAGTTCACATATCAAACGTGGCGCAATAACCTGCCGCAGCAATGATTGTCCCGGCCTGGCCTCTGTGCACATAAGCACTTCGTAAAACCAAGTGGTGGGATGTTAGGGCCTTCTTCTTTTTTTTTTTACAACCTGAAATCTAATATTTGTTCCATGACGTTATAATTATTTAACAGTCTATTCTCTTCATTAGGTAGTGTCGCTCCCGCTTCCAGTACATGTATATTTATGTAGGATTTTATTTTATGATTATTATTTTTTAAGTGCAATCATAATTCAACGTCCGTGTGCTGCCCAGGGCCTCCAGAACTAATTGTGGTGGCACTGGTAACCTAAATACGATATTAACAATGAGACTGTTTCTTTGAATTGACGTCCCACAAATTACATTCGCATTTTTCATTCCTCCGCATGGTTGGTCAGAGCAAAACTGTTCATACGAGCAAAAAACACGTCTGTAGCACCCTGCTTGCATGAAGACATTTAATAATCAGCATCTCTGCTGAATATGATGTATTTTTATGACATGTTTTTTAAATCACGTTTTTGTGGTTTTGTAACAAGCGTGTTGGGATTCTTGGGAACTGGTGTCACATGTAACATTTTGAAAAAAAAAAAAACAATTTGACTCAGGGAGGCACTAAAGATACCGGTGAGGACATCTTTGAGCTCCTCAATTCACCCTGTCAGACCCCGTCCAGGAATGTCGACCCGCCTGGCTTCCCTCAGTGGTGAATCCCGTCGGGATGGTGGAGAAGTGGCAGTCAAACAGGCCAAAATCCTGATGCCAGCGGGTAAGCATGGACTTTTTCCATGCCAGGTATGGTTTGACTCAATGCAAGAATGTAAAAACAAATCTTAATTTATGATTTCAACATTTTGTGGTCACCGTTCCAATTTACAGATGGAGGTAATTTCCTCAGTACTGGTGTCCTAATAGAGAGTGCTCAAGACAGATGTCCTCTTCCTTGCAAACAACAGTTTTTTTTTTTTTCTGTTTTGCCACTGTTTATCAGCCTACGGTAATATAGAGCATATACAGGATGCATATACCGTATGATATCCAGAACTTGTATGATGTCGCGTCGAAAGTTGTGTCTTTTAAAGATCAGTCTCATACAACCATATGATTTCTCTCTGAAAAAAAACAAACAAAAAAAACCCTCCCGAGTGTACATATTTGAAGCAGTGACGTCATGGTCTCATTAGGCAAAAAAATGTCAGTAAAATTCTATATAATCTGCTTTTATCGGGGGAGCGAGACCACAGGGAGAAGCGGGGACTTATTTTGGAAATGCATCACACGAGGGAAGGCATCATTATCTGTGTTTGCATGCATTTTTTTTTCTTTCCCTGGCTGTCCTGTCACATACAGAGATTTATTAGAATTTATTCTGCCCCGTTTTTATCCCTCCCCCGGGGGCTGGATGCACTTATCTGTGTGACAGGATGCTTAGCATGAACTTTTTAGACAGGGGAAAATTTCTGTCTGCGATTCGCTTGATTGCGTTCCTGCTCTGAACTTGTAAAAGCGCTTCTTCGCCCCGTCAAGGCACCTGCGGGCATGATAAGTCACGTCAGTCTGAGTACTTCCCGTGCTTCTTTTATTTTATTGATTTTTTTCCAATTACCCGAGTAATCGATGGAATAATCGATAGGGTCACGGTTTTCGGAAAAAAAAAAAACCTTCGTTAGTGGCAGCCCCCGATGCGGCGTATTCCGCTTCAATGCGTCAGTGCTTCACCCGAGCACATCGAGTTGCACAACCGTGAAATGACAATCCCAGTCTTTCCTCGCTTCCGTTTTCCAGGCTCCCCACCCAACTTTCGTTTTTCCGCTCTCTTTGTTTTGCTCCCTTGTTTAGCCCCCCCACCCACGCTCCCTCCACACCCCCCCCCATACCTCCCGCCTTCTTTTCATTCCATCAGCAGGTTGGAGTTTTCTGCCGCCTCGCTTCTTTTTCTCAGCGATATTTCACACGACTGTGTGTGACATGGCCGCGGGACGTGTAAACACAAGCTTTGACAGATGCAGATGAGAGTCACCCGCCCGACGTGCAGATTTGTCAGGCCCTCAGAGTTTCGGAGCGTTTGACACCGCGCCGCCAAGAACCTGTTAGGAGTTTATTTGCGGAGATGCCACTTCCCCTCATCCGAGCCGTACCAAGCATTTCAATTCTGATGGATTGTTTGCTTTCTCTTCAGCGACATCGTACATGCTTGACACTGGTTCGAAGAGGGTTGCGAAAATCTGGATTTATCAAACAAATATTCAGTGGGAATTGACCACGTCGAGGATAGATATTCATCCAAATGAATGGGGAGCATGAAAATATTTTCAAAATGACAGTTTTGACCGTGACGTGGAACTTGTAACATTGACAACAAGAACAAAAATGGTGTGTTGAATTTACTGTTTATTTTATTTCGTGGCTGCACGAAATAAAATCATCTATCCATCCATCCATCCACTTTCAACGTCGCTTATCCTGAAGAGGGTCGCGGTAATTGCTGGAACCAACCCCATGCTGCCCGCGCACAAGTCCGGCGATTGAACCGCTACACTAAAATCATCTCGTTCCACATCATTTTTCTAAATCAGATGTACTTAAAAAAATGTATCTGGACCAAGCTGATTTTATTCTGTGCAACCACGTGACGAAATAAAATGCAAGAAATCCTACACAAACTTTTGACAGTGAAAGCAGCAGTTGTCATTTCATGGAACTGAAATAAACTTGAAAACTATTAAACTCTTGTTGTTTGCTATAGTTGTCATTTTTTTGGAATGGTTTGTATGTGGTTGTGGTTTGGTTGCTTCAAAAAGGAAAATTCATTTGTAATCCATGTCATATGAATTTAATTACGAGTCTTTTATGTGTTTAATTCATAAAGGTTGGTGCAGATGTTTTCTGTTGACGAGAAGAAAGTCGATACGTGGATGGTTGACACCAAACGACCCAAACGACTTGACTCCCTTCCATTAAGCACGTACTCCGCTGTCATTTCAACTGCAGCTGCAATAGAATTCCAGAATTGGCATGACTACCATCAGTACAAACCGGGCGACGACCGCAGAATAATCGAAAGCCTCTGCACTTTGCATTTGCCCCATCCCAGCGAGGGCGGCATATTCAAATGCGCGACGCCAGCGGGCGGAGGTCACAGAAACCAGGAAAGTAAAGTTTTAAAAACAAGCTTGTAGTCCTTAAGGCAAGCTTTTAAATAATACAATCAAATATGATGGAAAGAAATATACATAGCATATAATATAATCGAGCTGTATTGGCCTCTGTTCACTGGCTCCCTGTTCATGTTGGAGCAGATTTTAAGGTGCCGCTTATAAGTTTTTAAAAGGTTTATCAACGGTAAGTTTGAGTTTCATTCTGTTTGAGATTTTGAAAGCAAAATGAAACAGCAAACAGTGTTTGCCGTTGAATTTAATTGATAAGTGATGCCCTGTTTTAAGTGTGTGCTGTGTTTCTTTCAGTGTTGCTTTTATGTTTCTCATTTACAATGTTGTTTTTATTTTTTTTTCTGATTGATGAAACGGTCTTCGTTTTATTGGTACTATGAATATTGCAATTTGCCTGAAAGTGCTCTCCATTGATTACTATTTTGATTATGATTATGATATAAAATGATATCACTAATGGCCGGCCCGGTGGACCAGTGGTTACCGCGTTGACCTCACAGTGCAGATGTTGTGGGTTCGATCCCGTCGAGGCTCCGGCACCCCCCGCAACCCTTGTGAGGATAAGTGGATCGGAAAATGGATGGATGGATATCACCAATGACCACAGAGCAATTTTGATTGTTTTCAAAGACTCATTCAAAACATGAATTCATCTGAAAAAGGGTTTGGTAGGTGATGCTGCTTTAGTTAGCCATCGACTCAGCAGTTCACTCACCTGTCGTATTGCAACTCAGTTTCCAAATTGCTACAGCCAAACCTCTTTTCAGCGTACCCCGTTTACAGCGTTTCCACCCCTATAACGTTCACATTTCAAAATCCTGATTTCACCTAATTCATTTTCCATTTGCAGATTTTGCTAACAACGAACACCTTGGTAATGTAAACTTCATTATAACGACCAGATTTTCCCCACAAAGTAGTGAAAAAAGGCCTTCGGTGCAACGAAGCGGCGGGAAGCTAACTGCCGCGGCGACCTTGCTTCGGAACCAAATGTACCCCGCCGTTGCTTAGCGATGCTTTTGATCGACCCCGTACATTGTTCTACTTCGGGAGGCAGGGCACACATGGTCTCAGAGCATGTCTGGTAAAACGGAAGCAAATCTCACTGCCCGTGAAGGCTAAAATGGCCTCTCACTTTCAAAAGAGAGTCTCCCAGACAAAGCTTAGCCGAGACTACAAATTGGCAAAGTCGACAATTTTGACAATCATCCATTTTGGAAACAAAATCATGGCAGAATTCGAGGCCAACAGATTGAAGGACGATCGTAAACGGCTTCGGGGTACGGCACATCCTGAACTCGAGAAGGCACTTTTCATACTGTATTATACGTCGTAGTCGGCGGCCATTTCATCGGAAATGGTTTCAACAAGCCACCGTTACAACGTACAGATTCGTTACTCGAGGTACGCTGTAGCGAGGTTCGACTGCATCTGGAAAAAAAATGTCGCCACCGGTCTTAAAACCGGGCTGATTTGAAAAACGACGACCATCTAGTGGCCGGATGTCTTCATTGCACAGATGCTCAAATGACAGCAAGCTGCCGAACTTGCAGTTTGTGGTCACTCGGCTCTTTAAAAAGTGTCTTTTTCCAAGTGTCATATTGTGTTCAACCGCTGCGCTCATGGTTTGGGAGTTCTTTTTTTTTTCCAAGGACTTTTTATTTCCTGTCCTAATTGGGTGGAATGCCTTTGAACCAGTTCCTGCGGTGTAAAGCTTCTTTGTGTGAATCACATCAAATTAACCACCCCCTTGCAAAAAAAATGCATAAACAAGGTCGTGCATAAGTTATTCATCCCGTCAGAAGACTTCTCAAACAGACAGAAGCACGGCATCGGCATCACAGGAGTCTTGCCACCCCTCACCTCCCTCCCTGCCGCCCTCATGACAGGCGTCTCCATGGTACCCCTCAGATCACGGTGGCGCCACCGCGGCAGCTCTGTACGTTTCAACCCCCCCCCCGCGACCCATGTGAGGATAAAGTGGATCAAAACACTTTTTCTTCTTCCCCCGCAACTCGAATGCCACGCATACACAAACCTCAATGGCGTTCGCTAACCAACTTTGAGAACATCGCTTCAAATGGGACACGTCACCGCTTTCGGATGAGGTTTGGCATCTCTGCCGTTACGAAGCGTTACCTCACGGCGAAACACAGAACGCAGACTTATAGGCTGCTATGCTAAACCGCGGCTGCTTTTGTCATATGTGCAATGACCTCCATTGTCCAACATTGCCCGAGAGGTGAATACAATCTTTTTTTTTTTCTGTGCAAAACGGGGGCAGTTCGACGATCTTTGGTTGCCTTTGTTACACTGACAATAAAGCTGACTTCTATCCGCAAAGTCAAACACTTCCAATGCCAGATAGAATCTATTGTCCAACTTTAATTGGTTGTTTTCACGTTGTTATCTGTCAGCAAAGCAAAGAAATGTGTCATATCAAACTCTCGTATTGCTGTGTGCATACGGTGTTTTTCGATCAAAACTCGAGTCCATGATTCCCTGCGCTTTGAATTTGTCCACTGCTGAAGTGCCAAATAGAATGCATCCTGAACGCTTAACATTAAACGGTCACAATTTTAACATTTTTAATGGTCCTACAAGTAAAAAAAAAAAAAAAAAAAAATCTTTCCATCATTTTCTGTCAATATAATCATATTTTCCGCACTATAAGGCACTTCGGCATATAAGGCACACCTTCAATGAATGGCCTATTTTAAAACTGTTTTCATCTATAGGGCGCACCGCATTATAAGGTGCATAGAAAAGAAGTGACAATAGTGGCTGCGGTTGCATTATGCGTCCACTAGATGGAGCTACACTAAAGGAATACAATACAACACAGCTTTATTTATATGGAGCTTTCACAACCGCTGCAGCTGTAACAAAGTGTTTTCCCGAACAATTAAAATACTACGTCCAAGAAATCCGAATATATATCAATATATAAGGCGCGTCAGCTTCTAAGGCGCACTGCCAACTTTTAAGTACAAGGAATGCTTTTAGGTGCGCCTTATAGTGCGGAAAATACGGTCATCCAGATTTTGAAGTGATACAGAATATAATCCCTCCACTGATAGTGATGTGAATTTTTATGTCACACGTGTGCATATATGTACTCACATGCACGGTTGCTGCATTTCCTGTGGCTAATTGTTCCTTACTGCTGGTTGAACACAAGGCAGCGGAGAACTGCAACAATCCATGATGGATTTTGTTTTCATTACAGTGCAGTAAACATTATCGCACCTCCCTGCCACCGCTTGCTCTGGGGCTTTGAGGTAGTTTATTGATTTTCGTGTTGCTCTCGGCCGGCGGTCTCCAAAGGCACCGACGAGCGAAGGCCATCACCACGGCCTCTCATGTTTGTGGCAAATGAACACAACGAGTGGCGGTTTTCAAACTCCCCGCGGACGCTCGCTTCCCATGTTGTGACCTTCAACGTGCGACTGGCTTCACGGCTCAAGCTGACGTGTCGGAATCGAGTATATAGAGTCATTTTAAAACAAACTGAGGATTTAGTGTACCGTCTGTGTGCCGTTTTCGCCTGCTGCTTAGCTTGCGCTGTGTTTGAAATGTGGAATGGAATCGGATCACGATTGAAATGCTTGCTTTGCTGGCTTTCACGGGGTCTATGAAATCGGCGGACCCACCAGGACGCGCGCACACATTATAATGTACAACATCCACTGTAATGTAATTTAAAAAGCAATCGAAAATTAACCCAGTATTAATAAACTATTTAAATTGAATCACATTGAGCCCAGTGCAAGTCGAGCACAAAGTGCAGCCAAATTGTGCACATGGGTGGAGTTGACGGGCAGAGCTCAAAAGAGTTGCGTGGTCTACATGACCTGTAAATGGAGGAGATCAGTGTGTGCAAGCTACCCTTAAAAGGAACTGCAAGATCTCCACTTGAGGATTATGTAAAGATGGGCACTTGGAGACCTGTTGATCGTGCATCCGTGTGTGGCAGGATCTGTCTGCTTGCTCCTTGATCAAATCCACCAAAATTGCATTACACCACCTGCACCAAAACTTAGACCTATCTTTAGCTCGTCTAAATTCTCGTCTACTTTCTGTCACCAAATGGTCCGGTTTGCCAGCGGCATGTAGTAGAAAACACCCTTGTCGGCCGGAACGCCTAGCGCGATGAAACGCAGTCTGCCAAATTCCCAAACAGCTTAAACTAGACGTGCCCTGGCACAAAATTGAAGAGGAGCCAATTTTTACACCGAGCCAAATGTTTGGCCCCAAATGTGTAGAATATCACTGGCGTCAGGTGGAATCCTTGTACTGTGATCCCTCGCTATTTCGCGGTTCGTTTATCGCGGCTTCAGTTTTCTCTGGGGTTTTCTCCGGGTATTCCGGTTTCCTTCCACATTCCAAAAACATGTGTGGCAGGTTGTCTCGGTACTCCAAATTGTCCTGCGGTGCGATTATGAGTGTGAATGTTTTATTGTCGATGTGTGCCCTGTGATTGGCTGGCAACCAGTTCAGGATGTACCCCGCCGACTGCCCAAAGACTGCTGGGATGGGCACCAGTACACCCCGCGACCCTCGTGAGGATAAGCGGATTAGAAAATGGATGGATGGAAATTAAATGAAAATACCTCAAACAAAATAATAAATATTACAGGTTTATTTTGTGTTTACTACTTCAATTAAGATTGGATTTTGGAAATTGACCAAAAAGGTTGAAGTCTCGCAAGACTGCTCCAGCCTTCACTGAGCATCAGAGAATATCTATTTTCTTTGTCGTTTTTTTTTTGGGGGGGGGGGTGTACAAGGACCAGAAGAGAAAATTTTTTTTAGATGTAGTCACCAAACGCATATTTTGTGCCTTTTTAATGAGCGACACTTTAACAGGGCCTTGTAAAAGTTGCATGGGCGTCCTTGTTATCCGGGCACAGAGTGTGCTTGTTTGCCCGAGGACAAGCAGAAGAGAGGCGGAATTAAAGCATACTCTAATAGAGCTCATTCAATTATGGAGACGGAATGTACACAGATCATTGTTGGATATGACTAATTGTTAAGATCATACTACTCGGCGTGAAACACTGCTGGCTACTTGTACATTGGATTCGTCAATTCATTCATTCATTTTCTTTTTTTTGACTGGATGGTTTGCAAGATTTTCTTTGCTTGATTAATATTCCGTTGTTAAAATGACACTCTGTAGCGACACCAGAAGGGATTTGACATGTGAGTGGACCAACCGTTGAGGATTATTTATGTTTTTGCTCAACGTAGGCTTCGTCCAAATGCACTATTGGTTCAATAAGCCATGAAGTTCAATGTGAAGCAGGAAGTCTGGAAATAGAAGCAAAAGGAAGTAGCATGAAGTCTGTGTCAGTTTACCCGCTGTAAAATCATAAGGTCCCTTTGTTATTGTTATTATTCTTATTATTATGATTATTATTATTATTATTATTATTATTATTATTATTATTAGCATCATTATTATTATTATTATTAGCATTATTGTGATTATCCTTATTATTATTATCCCCCTTCTGTTTCTTTTTCCCCTTCTTCTTCTTCTTCTTCTGCTCCGATGAGCCTTGAATGTGACAGTCTCCATTGTGTAACGAGATGGAATCATTGCACAATCCCACACCAGCTTGCGTCGGAAAAGTTCCCCTCTCGCACAGCGCTCTGACAAGCATTCAAAATTTAAACTGTTTATATTTAGCTGCTTCATGACTGAATAATGCGCCCAGCCCGCCGTGCATTGCATGCCAAAACCACTGCAGGGTGTCTGCCATGATAAAAAATTGATACACATTCCATTCCAGAGGCCCCCCCCCCCCACCCTCTCACGCCCCAATCTATATTCCCCCCAAAATTTCTGAAAAACAAAAGCACCTTTCGGGGAACAGTGGCGTGTCCTTGGGGTGGTGCCATCAAAAGTCCAGCTTTGGTCGTTTAGTAAAGTTTTGGATCCGCTGTTGGGCGTAAAGGTTGTTTCTGATTCAACGGTATTGGAGGTCGAATTCCAAAGTGGTACACTGCTAGAGTCAAATAGAGTCGTTAAGTCCTCAGTGGATTGATGGCAAAAAATATGAAGTGCTATGAACGGTGCTATTGCCTGATCGGACAACGTGGCTAATTGCAAAATAACTTAGCAAGATTGTGTGAGTTCACTTACAACTTGCTCAAGGCAAATACGGACTTGACTTCATTTCTGTCGCAGTCATTTGAGACTTGTTTGAAACTCAAATGTTAATTCTTACAACTTACGCCGATGTCAGACGACACGAATGTAGCCCGGTTTTGAGCCGACAGTCATATCGCAGACCAGTGTGGTGTCTCGTCCCCGTTCGTGTGACATGTCCTTCAATTGGCGCCCTCCTATTTATGACGAAAGACTGGACGTGTCGCCCACAATCACAATGTGGTGTAAAGTATTTCAAAAGTCACCTGAACGAAAGGAGAAATATTGAAAAGTATACGTAGCGTTTCGACATATGCTATGTTTGTTAACCATTAAGCTAGTAGCTTATTAACAAACATGGTGTCGTTAAAGAAATTGTCCATCCCGCCCTTCCCACTGTCCAGGAACGGTTCCATTGTCTTCTTTTATTTATTTATTGATTTATGTTATTGCCTGGACTGATTCTTGACGGAAGCTTGCAACGTCTGGTCAGTGACGGACGGGCTTGTTGTGTGAAAACTTCCCCGGTCCAAGGCACAGAGCGATATTTATCTGGTAGTCTGACAGCGCAACTGTCATAAAAAAAAAAAAAAAAAAAAAGTGACATTTACAAGAACACTATTCGGGTCACCACCTCTAAATCCATCATTAGCTTCACAAAATCCATGAGACATGAAATTAAATCCGCTCATAACGATCCGGGGATTTGTAATTAGTATCGAAAGGGAATCGATGACAATAACATGATCCCTTCCGAGCTAATCGGTTTAGCCGCAAACGTATACAACACAGCAGCAAAGATAAAAGCGGTGAGCTGTTTCTGTATACGTGTTGGGAAGCAGACTTAGCATTAATGTTAAATCTGCGGTCGAGCAAACAGATAAGCAGCGCCACTTTCCCTTGGTGGGATAACGAGCAAGTTGTCGCTGGCATCTTCAGGACTTCCTGATTGACACGCCGTCACAAGTCGTGGTCTCGAGGCAGACGCGGAGGGGGGAAAGTGCGACGGTACGTACAAGTTCCCTGCCTTAATTACAGCCTCACAACCATCTCATACCGAGAGCTAATCCACCGACTCATTTTCCAGAACGACGTTCAGATGTGACACAACGGCAGCTGTCAACATTTACATATCACAGTGTGCCGCCGTTTATATTGAGGAGCGTGTGTACGAGTTGAAGCCTGTTCGTTAAAAGTTGTGCTTTTCCTACATTTGGATGATGAACTTTTTTTTTTTTATCCTCCGCAAACAAATAATAATCTTACGAGAATGGAGATGTAATTTACAAGGAGGAAAGTAAACGTTCACCACAGTAATCATGAGATGTTTATTCTTTTTTCTTCTTCGTTTTCTACAAATCATGTACTTATTGAAATATGCTTTTTCTCCAAAAAGAAAGAAAACATGGCATTCATCTTAATTTTTTTCTTGTAATATTACAGATTTATGACTGTTTTTGTTTGACATGACTGTTTGTGGGGGGATTTATTTGTTTGTTTTTTTTGACAAAAGTGTTTTGGAACATGAGAAGCAGGCGGTTTATAGACTGATAAAGCCCCCATCCCCGATTCAGTTCAGATCTCTCCAGCTCGTCCTCGTCATCCTGATTCTCCGTCTGCAAAGAAGGAGCTGTGGCAGCGTACTGGGGAATGGGAGGCTGTTTAGCTGACTCAGAAGAGGTCATTAGCATACAGCTGCCACGAGCCAGGCTGCAGCTGCGGACGCGGGAAACGGAAGTGGGCAGACGGCAACAAAGGGCCATGCACTCACCGTCCACTGAGAGCTATCCCTCTCTTTCTCTCTCTCTCTCTCTCTCTCTCTCTCTCTCTCTCTCTCTCTCTCTGGCTCTCGCTCTCGCTCCCTCTCTCTTTGTGGCTCTCGCTCTCTCTCCCTCTCTCTGTGGCTCTCTCTCTCTCTCTCTCTCTCTCTCTCTTTCTTTCTCTCGCTCTTCTCTCTCTCTCTCTCTCTCTCTCTCGCTTTCTCTCGCCCTCTCTCTTTCTTCTCTCTCTCTCTCTCTCTCTCTTCTCTCTCTCGCTCTCTCTCTCTCTCTGGCTCTCGTTCTCTCTCTCTCTCTCTCTCTCTCTCTCTCTCTCTCTGTCTCTCTCTCTCTCTCTCTCTCTCTCTCTCTCTCTCTCTCTCTCTCTCTCTCTCTCTCTCTCTCTCTCTCTCTCTCTCTCTCTCTCTCTCTCTCTCTCTCTCTCTCTCTCTCTCTCTCTCTCTCTCTCTCTCTCTCTCTCTCTCTCTCTCTCTCTCTCTCTGACAAATATAAACGGTCCTTGGCAGCAAATTAGTTCAAAGTTTTGACATGGCTGCGACAGGGCTAAAGTTACTGAATTCAATGTCATCATAAATTGGCAAAACAAAAATGCAAAATAGTTGAACAATCCCTGATTGATCCTGTTTCAATAACTGAATATATAATTTGCTTGGACAGAATGGATGTCATCTTGCCCCCGACTTCACGCCGCCATTTGTGGTTTGACATGTCGTTGAGGTTGAATCACTTTCGGGCTGCGGGCAGATTGCTTATCTGTCACCATCAGCGCAAACAGGTTGCTGATGCCGCCGCTTAACGTCGTCTCCGTAAAGCCCCCGCCGTCAAATCTGTCCCTGCCACCGTGTGATGTATCGACGGCGTTTGTCTCCTCAGAGCCCAATTTTCTGGCCAATCCTGTGCTCGGTTATCAGAGCGTCATAAAGAATGTATGACAAGACCCGCGGGCCGTGAGGGATGGCTTCGGTGAAGCGGCGAGGGTCGGCGCAGTCAGAATAAATGCGCAGCGGCGTAACTTACGGCCTTGAGTCCGTATTACATGGCCACCTTGAAATCTTGGGGAGAGATGCTCTTCAAGAAGTTGGTGCGGAAAGAGGAAATGTCGAAGGAAGAACTCTGGGAAAGTCACTTCAGACCAAAGGAAGAGGTTGTCATGGCACCAGTGTACCGGTTTGCACATGGATTCAAATGACATTCCCTTTTAAAAAAAATACCAAAGTCAAAGGACATGTTAAGTGAAAGGGACAGAAACAAATGGCAGTGGACTGATTGCCAGAACTCAAGGTCAGGAAACAACACGGAAACAACAAGCAACAGGAAACATTCACACACTGTAGCTGAGATGTGCACGGATAAAAAATAAATGATGCTAAATGGTATGCTAGCTTTGCCACCATGTTCTGCCTACGTACCAGGGCAGAATGTTCATTCTTTATCATAGCCCAGATATTTGGTTCAAATGTGATCGCTTGAGATAAAATCTCTCAGATCAGTTTTGAGGAGCTCATGGAAAATGACCACAAAATGGCAGCTTTGAACCAAAATGGCAGATGTCCTACGTATTGTAGGGGGAAATTTGGAAACCCGTGACTTTAATTTGCTATTTCCACATGGATACTTAAATCCCTTCATACTCTGCCACAATTCATTATTACTTACATATTTAAAAAAAAACAATTTCATGAAATTCTAAAATAATTTGTCTTAAAACATTTGATTGTTTAAAATCAATATCAATCAAAATCGTTCCTTTCGCACCATGGCAAACAAGCAAAATGGCTGAGAAGTCATTGTTTATCATACCATCCACAGTCATGTTTTCAGGAAATCAAATGCACGTATATCCAGAAACCTTCCTCGACAGAGTCATTATACGAGCCACCAATCGCGGGATGCAAAATGATGGTGTCGACCCCACTGAAAAATTTAAAGCTACGCTCCTGCTGTGAATCCCCACTGTTTGCCTCAAACAGGGATCAATCTCTGCAGCGAATAGCGTCAGTCCACGAATAATTGATGCCCACACAAAAAGGTTTGTTATTTCTATAAGTGCCACAAAAAGGCGGCAAAGCTTTTTTTTTTTAATTAGACAAAGCTATGGCTTGACTAAATGAATCTACTTCCTTCATGCACCAATTTGCCACCAGATGATATTAAAAAATAAATATATAAAATCATATATATATATATATATATATATATATGGGCGGTTGTAACATTTTGCAGTATGGTAAGCTGGGGGACCCCCAACGATGTGTTTTCTTCACCGACACAGACAAAAGTGCAAAATCAATACAACGGTCTGGATAGTGGCACCCAAAACAAATTAAAATGGCCTCGGTGGCACAATGGCGCCAATCCATGTTGGGTGGGCTCGATGTCAAGATGGGCTGATGCTCAATGATTCCTATCCCATTGTTTGCGGCTTAGCGACACCTCCAGAGGATCCTGGCAGGCAAGATGCCATTAACTGTCTCCGAGTGGGGACAATCGCAGAGCAACTCGCTCATTTTTTTGCAAAAGTTCCTTTCCAATTAATCTTAGCGGGAAGTCTTTTTTTTTTTTTTTTTTTTTTTTTTTTGCACTCTCCTCAACTGAGCTCATGAAAAGTGGTTCCAAAGACGCTTCCTAACAGGGTTGCTTTCTTTGCTGGCCCGAGGATGAAAAGGCCTTCATGGAGACTTATCTGTGCGAGGCACAATGGCACTTGATTATGTCGACATAAGGCTCCACCATGTCAAGATGGGATTTTTTGGGGGGGAGCGGCATTCACTTCATATTATTTATTAAAATATCACCTACCGCCATGAACTATTGATGCCATGCAAAATTATGTCACGAGGATGGGAAAAAAAGCATTTGGATATTTACTAGGGATGTACATGAATCGGTGGCGACTTGAATCGAGTTGCGAATTGGTCATTGAAAACAAAGAGCAAATCAGAATTTTCGGATTGGAGTCAGAACGGGTTGAAGCATATTATAGTCGCAGGGGATCGTTTGGATGGCCCTCGCGTTTCTGTATGTGTGAAGTATCTACAGTTTGGATGACCGGAAGAAGTTGCGTGTGAATAAGGATATTTGGCCATCCCATGAGCATTAAATTCAACTGTAAAGGTGAATGGAGACGTTGGGTGCGAGTACCAGCTCTAAGAATTTCGTTTTTATGAGACAATGTTGCAAATGTATGCAAGTACAAATACGTTGACAGTTTTAATCAAGGAAACAAAAAATAGAAATCTTGCTTTTGATCTGAAAACCCCAAATTCATTTCAGACTTCCAGGCTCAAATTTGGGGTTCGAAATGGCGAAACATTGACCACATCCCTGAAAGTGAAAAAGTCTGCATTTCAGCGCTCACGATGCTGTACGGTCATGTTCTGTTTTGTGCCAAATCAATTGGTTCAGTTCGATTCTTCTTTTTATTTTTTGGGACTCTCAGAGGATGGAAGTGGTCCTCAGCTGAAAACGACCTTGGGAGACGCGCACAAGGCAAACGCACGCATGTGATTAATTCATTTCTGTGCCTGACTGCATGTGGCACAGTGGGGAGATTCATTATAAATTTTGCAGAAGAGGAAAGATGAATGTTTGTTCTGTAAAAATAAATTTAAAAAAAATAACATTCGGAGGTCCTCAAAGATGTTTTAAAGTCAAAAAAGATTGGAATCGGAATCCTGTCCTCTTTCAGCGCCGATTAGGTCACGTGTAAATAAACCGATCCGTTGTGGTTACTTTGCAAATCACTCCGGATACATCACATTCGGATGATGCTGCCTGTTAGTTTGCGTGATTTTTAAAAAATATATATAGTTATGACTTGTCTTATAACTGATTGGAAAAAAAGTTTAAAATATGAATCTTCCAAGATTATTTTGACTGACATACTTGATTTGAAGAAAAACAACTTGGTTAGTTTTTCCATTCACCAGAGAAAAACACAAAAAAAATATTTCAACATTTTGAGTACAGATTTATTGGCATTATTTATTTTATTTCATGAAAAATGAAGCTGTAATGCAACGATTTAAAAATAATAAGAATAATGCAATCACAAGAACTAGCGAGCATATTTTTTACCCTGTTAATGTCACCCTCTTCTAAGAATATAGCTGTTACACGACGAAGAAAAATAATCATAAGATGATTTGGGAATGACTCAAGGACGAGAAGACGCTAATATTTTAAAAGTCGGAAAAGAAACTTTCCTCAATGTCTTTCAATTAAAATGTATTTTTAGGTTTACACGGCACGTTACGATTATTGACTTGGCAATGACACACAAGGTAAAAGTGGACGGGGGGGGCACAAAAGTCTCATTTTTGCAGCGGGTCACAATGAACCACGCACATTTTGGGCATATCAAAGAAACAAACATGAGAGGAGGCTTGACACAAGCGTCATCCCTCCATTGCTTTCACAAAAGTCTTTGCCGTGCGAAAAAAAGCTCCATTGTGATACGACTGCAGCTTCCCGAGCCAGAAGCCGCACAGTAATGGGAACTTCATCTTTTTTTTTTCTTTCTTTTGGGAACTATTCTATTAAAGGTTCCAGTGACTGAGGTCCCAGCGGTCCCCATTACAGCCGCCTCGTAGTCATTAATCACAGACGAGTAAGCATTTCAATGCAGTCCGCCTTGACTTTGCAATAGCCATTCATTAGCACTTTCCACCACTGTCTCTTTTCTTAGCATTTACAACCCCAACCCCCCCCCCCCCTCCCCAATCCCCACCTACATTTCCGCACTATCCCACCTGGAGTTGGTCCTTTTCTTGCTGAGATGCCTGCTTTTTTGTCGCTGCGTTGTGTGGAGAAATGGAGATCAGTCTGGTTCTAACCTTTCAAAGTAAAGAACATATTTCGAAGAGACCCGCTGCAAAAAGTGTCTGACTTTGCGATTCACAAGCTCGGCTTCGAATGCACGAAGCGGGACTTTTGAAAATTGGAGAATGGGTTTTGGTGAAATTGAGTTTTGGAGGGAAAAATAAAAGGATTTTTTTGGGGGGGTGAGGGGGGGGCCACAATTATGTGTGATATCGAAAATCAGGCCTTCAAAACTGAATAAAAAGGTACACCGTGGTACCTCCACTTACGAACGTCTCTTTATACAAAATTTTCAAGTTACGAAACGCCTCAACAGGAAAATATTGCCTCTTGTTACAAAAGAAATTTCAAGATACAAAAGGTAAATTATTGGTGAGACGAGCAGTATAAGAGGCCATGAACTTTAGTCATGTCCTGTCATTGTCAATACCGCTAATCCCGTACATATATACAGCAATTTTCGTAAAAATATGTATTTCGAAACAAATCGCTGAATACATTTGACATGGTTTCTAATTCTTATCATTTTAACATTGTCAAGTATTGTTTTTGTTAAAAGGCATCGTCTCCGTGTCACCATCAACTTAACGATGCGTGGGAAAGATGTTATTTTATCACCCCCGGCTATTGTTTGTGCAACGTTGAGTGTCAAAACGGCATCAGCCTCCGTAGCAAGAATGAAGCGTGGATTCCGAGTCGACTTCCCGCTTTGAAGCGGATGCCTATGCGACATGAGAGAGATAGCAGGCACCGTCGCGAGCTCACCGTGACTATTATTATGGATAAACATCAACAAACCGAGTTGCGATTTATGCGACCTGATTGCATTTGCATGACACCTGCACAAGCAGTAGACCGCCGCAACCTGAACTAAAACGATCCCACTGACGTGGCTTTGGAAAAAAAAAAACAACAACAAAAAAACGGCAAATCCCCGAGGGTTCCTTTGCATACGTCAAACTTGGATTCGTTTGCATGGCTAAAAAGGTACCGTCAAAGAAAGCGCGCTTGTTTTTCCTATGTCGAAGTTCTATTTTGGGTTGTTTTTGTAGCCCACCAATGTACGATAAAGCCCCGCGTTAAGTGCTTCCGTCAGCAGGCGTGCGGCAAATGAGTTGGGAAGGGAGGAATATTCCCAGCGAATGGCCGCTGGATCCTACCAGAAATCTTTGATCTGCACTCGCCCGCTAATTCACTGGATCAACTCGGGCTTTCATGATCAAACGGCCTGTTTTAAACCCGCTTGGTACTGACTGCTATAACATCCAGCATATAGAACTAACGCGATATTAAGCATAATGTACTTTCTAGTCACGTGAACTATATCATGAAAAATACAATATGAAATTCATATCAATCATTCAAAAAATAATTTTCAAAAATGTTCACCTGAGCGAGTGTTAAAAAAAAAAAATCAAAAAATATCTAAAGAATGTTTTGAAATTAAAATGAATGAAATTATTTTGTGAATAAACAAATGTATTTTAAACACAATTAAAATAGGAATAAACATAACCAATTGCCAAAAGTTAAAACTCCATTCGGAACCATGTGAGTAGATTCAAACTTACACTTGCGAATGAATCACCACCAATAAAACTGCGAAATCAACAAAGTGCCACCAAAATGCAAAAGTAATACAAGCAAATAGTAAAATGATCTCCGCAAAGCAACACATTTGTAAACTGATTTATTTTACCCTTTCAGGGACAGTTACGACAGTGGACAGCTTATCATGCTATCGGGTTACAGGGTGCATGAAAGGGTTAAAGCCAGATGCTCTTACATAAGCATGTTTCAAAAGTCATCTGTGGCCGTGAGACAACTCTTACTGCGTCAATAAAAGAGGAGGAAATGCTGTTTCCATGTCTTTTTTTTTTTTTTTTTTTTTAACGCTTGGAAAACACGAAGCCTCCTTTTGAGACTCTCCCGCTCAGTTCTTGATTCAACAGCCGATTTAACATTCGACCCAGTTTCTGCGAGGATCTCCGCCGGGACGCAACCCAAAAGTGTCATGCAGTAGAACCGGAATAATAAAGGCCCTCACTGCGGAAAATGAAAGCGAAAACTACCCCTCCCCACCCCCCACCCCCGGCCTTACCCCTCCGACTCTTTATACGCGATGGATGAACAAATAGCGCAGGCGTTCACGTCACTCCGCGTGGATGATCTGCTTATCTGCAATGCACACACAACAGGCGTCAATGAGCATTTTTCGCAGTCATTTTCTAAAGAGGGGCACGGAAACAATCAGCATAAAGTCGGTGTGACGATTATTCCGACACATCGCAGACTGTAAGCTCTTTGATGTACTGTGAAATGACATCCAACCACTCATTTCGAGCCCCCCGTACCAATGTAATTAGTATTATAATTTCATGTAATTAGTGTGCGGCGCACAAGGGTAGACGCGAGCAGCGAGTACCGATGGGAATTTTGACTCGCTTTAGTGAAGTACACATTGTCTCAGCCAGTACGCTGACATCCTAGTCTCATTTATAGGAATACTGATATCGAGTATGTATGTGTTTTGCTTCCGACACATCGTAAAATTGAAACATTTCATGTCGCGCTGCTCTGACTTTGGGACTTAAACGCGAAAGAAATGTAGGATGTAATGATTGACGATGTCGACTGACCAAACTCTGAAGAAAGATTTTGTAACATCACAACTAGTCCGGGTACAGTCTTCAATGATTGACACGCAGACTGACTAATGTGCTGCACTTGAAACCGATTGGCTTTGAGGTCTCTTTGCCATCAAGTGCAGTGTATATTGATTGACATGAAGACTTACCGACTGCATCTGTGCATTTTAAACATGCTGCTCAAGGAACCTGACCTTGATCAAGGTGTGCTGTTGAATTTCAGACCCAATTGAAAAACATTGGGAGAAAAAGTTGCACACTCAGTTGAAATCTTTTTGGGATGAATATAACATCATGGAGGTTTTCCAATAATGTTATAAGATGCCGCATTGCACAAAATCAACCCCGCTATGAGTTTCATTGAGATCCTCCTGGCTAATAATGCTGGAGTAGTGTGTCTGTTTTGATTGGATTTAACTGCAGCGTTGGATATGCTGGACCGCAGTATTCTGCTGGTTCGTTTGTGGCACCAAGTGGTCATTAGTGGGAGCTCTCAAGAGTTGTTAAAGATCCTATTTGGCAGGCAGGGTGTTTTGGGTTAGCTTTATTGAACCGGGTCCACCTGTGCACCAGTCTTGTACGGTGTTCCACAGGGTTCAATTTTTGGACTCCTACTGTTTCATTGTAAATGCTGCCTCCTTGGTTCCATTTTAAGAAAGCATGATATTGTTTTTTTCACTGGCATACTGATGACAGTCAGATGTCCCGCTAAGCAAGAAAGACGCGTTCTCCTGAAGGCCACTTTTGTCTTGTTAGTAGAAAATCAAAGCCTGGATGGCATCGAACTTCTTGAAGAAAACCAACGTTATGGTTTATCATTTGACTTTTGACTCAGCATGAGACTCGGCATTGTTTTTGTGTTTTATTGTGTTTACTGTTTTTGATGCTAATCCAGGATTGTTTTAAATCTCGTTGTTCTCACATGTCTGATATTTAACCACTGGATACTGTGTGCAATTATTAACATGTAAACCAGCCAGTGACTGAATAACTGAAAAGCCGGCCAATGGCGGCAGTCTCTATGGGCATCGACCTTGGAAAAAGGTAGCATTGGAAAATCGTGGCTCATTTTTTGTTCCCAAAAGATTGACATGCTACTCAACTTTTTGCATGAGATATATTTTTTTTTTATATATATATGTGGTCACCACCTTGATTCTTCTTTTCTTTTTGCCGTAATTGATCGCCCTTACAAAGGAATGCTGGGCTTTCTCAGAGGTTACTTGTCTGTCACTATTTGAAAGCTTTTATGGCCAGTTAAACTGGCTCTCTGTCTGTCTCAGTCTGGTTTGTCTTTGCCTCGTCAGTCTCCTGTGGGGAATTAAAAGCATCGCTGCTACCCAGTAGGGTGGGACCTCGCCCTTTGGATAGGCTCAACTTACTGCAAACTCTTGAAAGACTGCAAACTTTTCCTTTTGGTTATTTCAGGATGAATATTTCATAGGATTACATCAGAATTGAAAACTTGATATGTGCAAGTTGACGGACCCCATGACATCCACATTGACCACATGAATGTACAGTGGTACCTCTACTTATGAAATTAATTGGTTCTGGAAGAAATTTCTTAACTGGAAAATTGTGTAAGTAGAGACGTATTTTCCATCTAAATTCCCTAATAGGTTCCAAGCCCTCCCAAAATTTAGACATAAATGTTTCCTAAAGCATAAAAATGCATTGAAGTACACTGGGTACAGCCTAAAACGATCAAATGACCAAAATGTCAGATGTCTTGTGTCTTTGCATAACGCCTTGATACTCTTCCGTGGGTTTACTCACGACCTGCGGGAGCCGACCACACCGAGAGGTGCCACAGTCTGCAAAATGTAAAAATTCAAACTAATGTGGCAGACTTCCTGTTTGATTTTCAGGCATGGCTTCTTCTTCTTCTTGACACTTTTTTTTGGTGGGTCTACTCACAATAGTCGCGCTAACCAAATTTCGTGTCACCAAGTCCAATGGTTTTCTGGGGCTGCTGCAAAGTAAATCAAGCACACGCCTTGGCACAAACAAGCTGCTTTAAGAAAAATAAAATAAAATTATCTAGGCCAACTTGCTGTAAATTACATCGCCTGGGTTGTTGTTGTCTTGTGCGAGTTTCCCCTCAATCCAGTCTCTGATGTGTTACGGCTATAATTAGCCTAGATTCATGAGAAGGCCACTCGGAAAGGAAATGCATGAATTTTGAAAACATTCATAATCACCATGCTCGAGTTATCAAAAACCTTGTTTCATCTCACGCAATGCTCGCGCAGGCCGCAAAAAAAAAAAAAAAAGGCATGTTGACGGAGCGGCTATATTAATTGTCAAGACATCGTCAAGACTTGTTGGCACGCTAAAGCTACGACCGGCCGTGCTTTTTGTCATGAACGGAAAAGTCGTATTCCGCAGAGATCAAGTATATATGCCCCTCAGCCGCGCATGCCGAGAAAGCGTTTTTGCACGATGTTAAATTTAACAAGACAGCATTGGAAATTAATTTCCACATTAAACGAAATTTGCGCAAGCACAAAGTTGAGAGAGACCAGTGAAAAGTGTGGAAAAAGTGCAACTAACTTTTCCCTCATAATCCGGGCCAATGCTCTCCCACCCTCTGCCAAGCGCTGTGGTTGTTGTTTGTTTTTGTTTGTGTTTTTTTTTTTTTTGTCCTCACCACCATGCCAGTGATGCTCCAAGTCTTTGTTTGAACTCTCTCTATTAATGTGGGACAAAGATGGAGCGCTTCCAAAGTTAAACTTGGCCCATCTTTGCGGCTTGAAGTACTTCCTATTAAGTTGTGGGTCAGATTTTTAAAACCATTTTAAAATAAAGACAATGTTAAAAATGTTTTGTTTGTTTTTGTTTTTTGGTGCAAAAGTCTCGCTTGGATTTATAGCAGTAATCATAGAACATGCAGCTTGAAATGGATTTTATTTTATTTTTTCGATACTGAATTGATGTGGACTGTTGGGGGGAGAGACGGCCTTTCTCTTCCTCCGCGTGTTTGTTAATTTCGGATGATGAGGATGCTGGTGATCCAAATAAAGGCTGGAGACGATGAACGGTACCTTCGAAGGTTTTATTTTTTTCTGCAGTTTACGAATCGATTCGGGCTCCTGAGAGTTTCAGATTTCGTCAGGAAGCAAAGGAAAAATACAGTCTCACGTTTATGTAGGGATAATATGTTAATGAGAGGCGGGCAGTTCTGCTGCTTATGTAAAAATCTGAAACAAAGGAAGGGTGATGCAATTCGATCTTGGCATGATGGAAAAGTCCAGACCTCTCCTTGCTTTGCATAAATCTTGAGATAAGAGTTCCTCCTCAGGGGGACTTGACGGCCTTCAGGGTCTCGCCAGAGGTGAGGGATGCAAAAGAAGAGACTTGGGTGCTGTTTATCACTCAAGGGAGAAGAAAATACAAATTTCACACGACATCCTTTGTGTTAAGAGTTTAAATAGATGTTCAGGTGAGAGACAGGTACCAATAGTACTCATTGGAAGGCTAAATTCCTCAACAGTACTGACAGATGTTTGGATATGTCTGGCCCTGAGTCAAAACGACCAAGGAACGTTTGCCATCAATGAACGTAATAGAAGGCTAAAAATGACTTGCAGGGGATTGTGTTGTACGTGAAAATAACACCTTTTTGGAGTTGGCTTGCAGGTACTAACAAAGACACTTCATGTATTTGGCAGCACTGACCCTCGGGGCGTGTGTTTGTGTGTGTGTGTGTGTGTGTGTGGAGGGATGGGGGGGTGGGGGGGGGGGCAGCTTGGCAATTCAGGACCAGCCCCCGTTTGATCTATAGAGAACGCAGTGGAGATGTCAGCACTGGGAACGGTTATTTGCCCCGGGGGAAGCAGCCACAATCGCTGCGCCTAAAAATATATTACAGGTATAAAGTCAGATGTGAATAGGAGAATGGCTTTGAAACATTGAATTAGCGTCTGCTCTCCTTCTTCGCCCGTCACCGCTACGCCACGCTCATTGTTGCGCTATTCCCTCTTACCTCCTCATACACACCACTTAATTGTCCAATTAATCGGGACTGTGCGGTCACTCTTTGGACAATGTTCGACTTCTGACCTTGCGGAACAACAAGGGGGAAATTGGACGTCTGGCTTCAATGTGCAAATATAAGGGCTCACTTTGATTTAGATATTTGTGATTCGTACATTTTTTTATTGTATGAAATTATTGGTTTTGTAATCGTAAATTGGACAAAATTTGATAGGTCAAACTTGAACGTAGTGTCAAAAAAATCCGATGAGCCACAAAAAAAAGTCAAAGACCGTTTTTTTTTAAATCAGCATCATTAAGGGACACGAAAAGTCATATCTGATAAAAAATATGCTGTTGACCAATGTAAAGTACATTGGTTGTCTATCTCTATGGGGACCAATCCAGGGTTAGCCTCCCTTATGTCCGAAGTCGGCCTAAATTAGCTTCCGCAACCCTGAAGAGCAAATTGTTTCGAAAACAGATGCAAGAATGAGTCCTGATTAGGTTAATTAAAAAAAATAAACCTCATCTCGCCCATCAGTGAAAAATAAACTGGCCATTGCATATCCCCTTGACCTCAACGTGCAAACATGAGCGCTGACAAATGCCGCCATCTCAAGACGAATCTTGCCTTCCACTCCTGTAACGTCCAACCGCCCAATGACTTTGGCAAACATCATCAATGAACTCCAGTCGTCCTCGTCAATCACATTGCTGGACTTTGGTAACTCCGCCTTTTCTCACATTGCGTCTCCTCTCCATCAAGATGCCAATGAGCACTTTTCGGGCAGGAGATCAGGTCGGAAAGAAAAATAACCCTCAGCTCTTCCAGAGCTGGCGGCTGACAAATGATTGGGTCGGGTGAGGAAGTGATTCGACCACATCGGTAAAATGAATGATGAATACGACTGGCGTCACGGCGTTCATCATTCAGGATGGAGCGAGACGTCACCCTGAGGAGTACTTTTGACAATGTGTGTGTCTTACTACAGCACTGGAAAGCAGAGGCAGCAAAAATAGTCACACGCTGTACTTGGGTCGAAGTACAGATACTGGTACTTGTTGTCAAAAAATACATAAATAACACTTAAACCTTGCTTCTTCCTAATGACGTCTTTTTTTTTTTACATCTGAGGGGGTTTGAAGGAAATAACGATCCTATTTTAAAAAGGGAAAAACTACGATGCGCAGATCACTTTTTAACTCAAGAATTTCAAGGTAAAAACTCCTCAGAAAAAGAAATACTCAAGGGAAGGCAAGTCAAATTGATTGATAGCGCACGTTTCATACACAAGGCAACTCAATATGCTTCACACCACCAAAATCACACCACCTAAATAAATGCATTTGCAGTACTAACAGAACAGCTGAAACCATTCCAATATACTCAAGTAATGCTGAAATAGTGGACAGACACCTAAGAAAGATTTCTTAAGGGAGTACAGTGGTGAAGTGTTTGTAGCCTACTTTGCTAATTCCAACCACTGATTTGTCCCAACGGAATGGCGTCATATTTGAAAATGGAACAGTCTTCCAGGTTCGATTTGGATGGCGGGACAAGAGCTGCGCAGTTACATAACATTGAGGAAAAACATGCAAGGTATCTGGATAGGACACAAAGGGAAGGGAAGCAGCTTGATTGGGTGACGTCGCTGGAACGAGACTCCAAATGTCACCCGGAGCGGATGGAATGCTGATTGAATCCGAGTCCCGTTTTTAATTATTTTCCTCAATGTTGCATACTAAGCTGCACGTAACATATTGTAACGTGCCAGTCACTGCGCTCACGGCGGGGGGGGGGGGGGGAGGGGGGAGAGG
>NW_017805504.1:279512-291059 GCF_001891065.2 Hippocampus comes
GGGGGGGGTGGATAGATTTCATAGCGGCATGACGCATCATTCACTGTCCCGAGGTGATTGGTTGTTTGCGTGTGAGCGTGTGGCGGTGGGCCCTCCATCTTGAACATGCGAAGGTTGGCTGATTGCTCTCTCTACCTTCCGACATTCATCGGGGCAAGCCGTTTTATAAAGCCCGAGCTCACAGAGGAAATTCTTATTTACACTTGGACTCGGACAATCCCAGCCATGTGTGATGGCGTTCGGGCGTCTCCGAATTGAATTATCTTGTTTTCGGATTTCTTGTTCCTCTTAACCCTATCGTAGTTTAGGCTTGACTGGCTGGCAGTTAGGATTAAGATTCAAGACAAAGAATTCTGCCAAGCAACAACTGAGAACATGAAACTTCCTTTTGAATGACTCTCTTCTCTTTTGTCTTGGCCTCATTTGGGACATGACAGGCATAGGCCATTTTTAAATGGCTATGACAGAGCACTGTCAATGTTCCGATAAGTGTCAGGAACAAGAAACCTTATTTTTTAGTTTTTTTTTGTTTTTTTTTTTTTTTTTTTTTTTTCGAAGTACAGATACTGGTACTTGTTGTCAAAAAATACATAAATAACACTTAAACGTTGCTTTTTCCTTATGACGTCTTTTTTTTCTTTTTACATCTGAGGCGGTTTGAAGGAAATAACGATCCTATTTTGAAAAGGGAAAAACTACGATGCGCAGATCACTTTTTAACTCAAGAATTTCAAGGTAAAAACTCCTCAGAAAAAGAAATACTCAAGGGAAGGCAAGTCAAATTGATTGATAGCGCACGTTTCATACACAAGGCAACTCAATATGCTTCACACCACCAAAATCACACCACCTAAATAAATGCATTTGCAGTACTAACAGAACAGCTGAAACCATTCCAATATACTCAAGTAATGCTGAAATAGTGGACAGACACCTAAGAAAGATTTCTTAAGGGAGTACAGTGGTGAAGTGTTTGTAGCCTACTTTGCTAATTCCAACCACTGATTTGTCCCAACGGAATGGCGTCATATTTGAAAATGGAACAGTCTTCCAGGTTCCATTTGGATGGCGGGACAAGAGCTGCGCAGTTACATAACATTGAGGAAAAACATGCAAGGTATCTGGATAGGACACAAAGGGAAGGGAAGCAGCTTGATTGGGTGACGTCGCTGGAACGAGACTCCAAATGTCACCCGGAGCGGATGGAATGCTGATTGAATCCGAGTCCCGTTTTTAATTATTTTCCTCAATGTTGCATACTAAGCTGCACGTAACATATTGTAACGTGCCAGTCACTGCGCTCACGGCGGGGGGGGGGGGGGGGGGGGGGATGTTTCTACGGCGTTGAACATGCGAAGGTTGGCTGATTGCTCTCTCTACCTTCCGACATTCATCGGGGCAAGCCGTTTTATAAAGCCCGAGCTCACAGAGGAAATTCTTATTTACACTTGGACTCGGACAATCCCAGCCATGTGTGATGGCGTTCGGGCGTCTCCGAATTGAATTATCTTGTTTTCGGATTTCTTGTTCCTCTTAACCCTATCGTAGTTTAGGCTTGACTGGCTGGCAGTTAGGATTAAGATTCAAGACAAAGAATTCTGCCAAGCAACAACTGAGAACATGAAACTTCCTTTTGAATGACTCTCTTCTCTTTTGTCTTGGCCTCATTTGGGACATGACAGGCATAGGCCATTTTTAAATGGCTATGACAGAGCACTGTCAATGTTCCGATAAGTGTCAGGAACAAGAAACCTTATTTTTTAGTTTTTTTTTGTTTTTTTTTTTTTTTTTTTTTTTACTTCTAAGTTCTTAGTCCTGATAGCCCTCTCTACTGTTCCCAAGGCTTGAAATATATAGATTTTTGTCTTTGCAGCGCAGTTTTACAATCTGTTTTGAGGAGTAATTTTATAATTTCGATGAGTAATTTTTGCAGGTTTATCCCAAGGCACCTGAAGCAAGGGTTTTATTTCATTTTCTTTACTCAACTGTTTTTTTTTTTATTTTCTGAATTCACATTGTGTGTATCAGCAAAATGCATTTTGCTGTCTAGAAACATTTTCAATGGGGCGATTTCAAAGACAAATGAAAGTTTCAGTTGAAATGTAGTATTTCTGAAGGAGTTTTATGCGCTTTTTGCAAAGTTGATTGAAAATGTTTTATTGTGCTGACCTCAAAAGTCATAAACAATACGCAGGGCTCATTTCTGATAATATAAATGTTTTATACCATACTAAGGCACTTTTAAAGTGATAGATCACTCCTCATGGTTGATGAGTGCCATAACAGCATGTAATTTGATTTTCTCTCCAGAGTCCCGACACATTTTAATTCGCCTGCTATTTTGCTGTTCGAAGCTGGATGCTCTTTGCTTTAACGCAGTTCCTGCCAGTTGTGTGTGAAAATTATATTTGATCACCCAGACACTTAATTCCGGTATTAAATGATTTCATTTCAAGCTTAGGTTAGCATAGCAATTAGCAAGACTTTGACGTCTCTCCTTGTGATCCCTTCGTGAGACGGATATTTGTCAGAATCGTATCTTATTTGCTGCCAAGCAGGCCAAGTTTACCGCCTTAATAATTTAGCCGCGCTAGCTAGCATGACGAATTTTGTTGTTAGCTAGCTCGAGTGGCGTAAACATCAACGAGCTTTGCCTTGACCTCTGACTACTCGCATGTAGATTGCGTGAGTGTGTCCAGCCCAGCGAAGCTTTTTGGGACCGTCTCACAGTTCGGTTATCGGAAAAACTTAAAAGTCTGTGATTCTCGGTTTTGCTATTTACTGTGTTTTCATGGGGCTCAAGATCCAAATTTTGACCATCACCCCGCAATGTGACACCGCTTTTGAGCCTTGATCGTCCCCAGACCTGGTCCTCTCTGCTGTCCCTTGTCCGTCGTTTGTCTACTTTGGAACCTATAGCAATCAAGGTCTTTCCATTATCATCCATGCTTTTCAGTGTGCAGAAAAGAAAAATACAAACGTCAATGTTTGGCTCATTGTTAATACCTCCAGATGGCCTTCCGTTATTTGATGCTATTCTTCTCCAACGTGGCAAAAAGCAAAGCATGTGGGTGTTCGGGCTCCTGTCGGTTACGTATATTTTCAGTGTGTTGCTGTGGCCTTCGGAGGATTAGTCACGGGGCTGTGAGCGTTACCGGAGTGGAATTAGGATCCCGCTGTGTTTGCAAGCAGCACGAGCAGCACACAAATCTTTGCAAACAAAGAGAGGAGGAGTGAGAGCAGGCGGAGGATTGGGCTTCTGTGAACTACTTAAAGCAGTGGTTCTCAAAACTGGAGCTAGGAGTCATTTCCGATCAACTATTAGCGTGTATCCAATATATATTTTTTTTAAAGTTCATACCTGCATGTATTTTTTTTAAATGTACTTGTTAAAATATAACTTTATTCCCTTGTTTAACTTTAGCTGTAATCATAATATCATAGGTGGGTAGCGCAGCCAAAAATTGTACTCAAATATGAGTACTCAAGTAAAAGTAAAACAGAGTCCTTCAAATAATTACTTTCAGTAAAAATAAATAGGTATTCAGTGAGGAAAAAAGCTACTCAAATGCTACATAACAACTAGTAGGGAACTGATTTATTTGTTAAACAGAGCATCAGTTTGAAATTGTCATGTCCTGTGTTTGTTGAAGCTGGAGTGGAGGGCGTTTCCCTCCAGCAGGCTCACCTGTTCACCCTGTTCCCAATCATAGCCGTGCCCAGTATTTAAGGGCTGCTAAATTGCATACTCTCTCTCAGATTATTGACCTTGTCCGCTGTACTGCTGTCAGTGTGACCTTCTTGCTCGTGTTCCTAGTCGCTCTTGTCCGTATTGATTCTGGTTTTGTAAGTACAGTGTATTTTTGTTGTTGAGATTTTTGCTGATTTTGGTTACCTGTGTTTGGACTCTTGCTATTTTGTTGTGTGTATTTTCGGGTTTTCCTATTACTGTGCCCTTTTGCAAGCGCTTTTTGTTCAAGTTTGGTTTTCCTGGCTTTTTGTCGCGAGTGATTTGTGTGTATTACTTTGTCGGACCTTCGTTTTTGCTTTAACATTTTTATTTGTGTCTACGTTTGTGGAATCCCGTCACCGTGTCAGAAATAGACGAAGATGTTAAATTGGAATCTGCAAATTCATATAAATGGTCCTAAATTCAATGAAATGTGGAGTTTCGATGGGAAGTTTTATCCATTCATCCTGATCTAGTTCAAATATTTCATTTGCTTGACGTTGAAGCTACTACTCGACAACAGTTAAGCTGTCGGAGAAAATGACCCTGCCTAATTAATTGGAATGTAACTTACATTCTTCTTGGAAGGCTTTCGAAAAGGATTTGTTGTGAGTGTGAGATTTTTTTTTTTTTTTTTGACTCTGCTTCATGGGAAATGATGGAACCCTGTTGGAATTTTTCCAGAAAAGATCTGAGGACCTTACCTCAACCAGTCCTACAAAATGTTCAGCCAAGGAGACTTGTTTTCTTCTAAGTTAGAACGACGGGGGATCTTTCTTCCTGCAAACAGGCCTTTAATTTAGGGACTTTGTTGTCTCGACATATTCCCATGAAATTCGTAGTTACTGAGATGTACCTTCATTTCAGTGAATGGAACTCACACAGGCCATATTTCCGCCTCCAAGGTAGTCTTTATGCACTAGAATTCATAGCACAATACATTTACAGTAAGTATGTCAAATGCAAAAAAAATAAATAAATAGCGGAGAAAAGTACTTCCTACTAAATTCTTAATGCAATTCTGTCATGGTTCTGTTTGAGAGGTTTATGTGCCTGTGAAGAAAAAAAAAAAGAACAGAATTGATTGCTTTCATCGCACAAACGCTCACCTTTCAGGTGAATTCATTACGCCTTGATCTTCTATGCAGGTGTCCTAAAAACATGACGCGCTTTGATCACAGGCACCCAAAATGCCCCGGTGAAACTGACAACGGTTTGAGATGGAATTGGCGTAAGTAAGCAATTGTTTGATTTTTTTTTTTTTTTTTGCATCGACTATGGGACAACAAGCCAAGCATTGGCTTCATGAAATATTTAGTCGGGTAAGACAACAAAGCCCCAAATGTCCACTATTGAATTTAATTGTATTCAGGCCAGTTGGTGGTGCTCCACTTCCTACTTTCCGAAACTTGTACGATAAATCCATTTTTGCCATTTACTCGCGGACTTGGAATAGATGGTGTGAAATCTGCCCAGGAATCACCTTGCCCATTATCACCTGTGACAATATCACTGGGCCAATCGCCAATGCAGTTTCGACTCAACTTAATTTAGAGGGCACTTAAAAAACAAAAACAAAAAAAACAAAAACAAAAAAAAAAGATATATATATATATTTTTTTTTCCTTTTCTCCAATGCATTTCATTGGTGTCAATTATACATGGATTTTTGCGATTTGCCGGCTGGCCAATCCTTACTTCCCGCGATTAACGGGGTTCCATTGCATAAATTTAAGTTGTAATAAACTTTCAGTTTGTATCTCGCTGTCTATTGCTTGTCCAGAACATGCATTATTTTCTTGTTCTTTTTGTATTTCAATTTCCTTTGGGGATGGGGGAAAAAAAAAAAAAACTCTCCTTCCGTCATTGTGCAAAATAGTTCACAAATTATAATTCAGAACAGTCTCTTTAATTGTTTATCTTTCTTTTATTTGCCATGAAGCTCCCAAGGACATACACCGCGAGCGTTTTCTGATCAACACGTCGGCGGGCTTTGGCTGGATGACGCTGCCGGCGGGGTTAGCCTCGTTTTCCTTTCCTTGATCGGATTCCCAACGCGTCGTCGGGAAGGTGAAGATCACTAAACAAGTCTAGTTTATTGATGTGTTCTAGTACTACCTGGCGACAACCATGACTTTGAATAATATATCGCCCTATATAGCAAGTGATTGATCTTGACTTGATGTGCTGTGAGGCGGCTAACAAACTCCCCCCCCCCCCACACGCACATCCACACAAACCTCTAATTAAATAATACCGTAACTTGTTGCTAGGCAGGATTCCAGGTCAAACTGTGCTTAAGTACAAATGTACTGTATTAATGTACTGTATTTAAAAAAAAAAGAAGATGAAACCACTGTAACGTCATATACAGTTTGACTCCAGTGCCACTAGAGGGAGCTCACGTACCACACTTTGCGAATCACTCATATGGATTATCTATGAAATTAATTTTATATATTAAATAGAAGTCGATAATTTTCATGGGTAAAGCACCGAATAGAATCATGAAATCAGTGTCGTGGTGACCCATTGGCTGTTGTTGACACACTCTTTACCAACAATTGCTGATCTATGGTTCTATTCAGCACGTCACAAGCAGAGGCTACAATTACCCTTTTTATGGACATACAATTAAAAAATAAAATACAATGCAAATGACGTGCTGAGGACGAACCTGTTTCGTCTTTTTTACTTTCATTTTACAGCACGGCAGTCCTTTGACTGTTCTGTTTTGGGGCTTTTGGGCCTTAGCAGACGTTTGCGCCGGACGGTGTATTTATCCTTCTTTACCCGCTTGGTAGAAAAGGGTTATCGGTCAAAACAAAAACGAGGCGATCTGTCCTCGCTTGAAATGTTACTCACCCGAAATGTTATCATTGGCGCTTTCCGGCCCTGTCTGTCTTTTTGAAGATAAACGTACCTTAAAAGGAACCGAGTATACGTATCAGTCCACATCAGATGGCTCATTTGCATCCCTGGCCTGTCAATAACAGATGTGGGGGTGGGGTGGGGGTGAAATTCATCATCATCGCATCTCTGCTCTTTGTTCTTTGGGTAAATGTGGCGGGCAAGCTTCAAAGGCATTTTAATGGGACGGCTGCGTGAAGATGCCAGGAGGCCAGTTGCACATGTGGGCTACACTTCACTACTTTCCTGAATCGTGCTGTTCAAGATGGAATCATTGCCCGGATTTCTCTCCTGTGGAATCACTGACCTTGACCTGGGTGGAATCGGTAGCATGCAAACAGCATGGGGAGTGCCTCAAATTATCTGCAGCTCCGTGACCTTCTTGCTCGTGTTCCTAGTCGCTCTTGTCCGTATTGATTCTGGTTTTGTAAGTACAGTGTATTTTTGTTGTTGAGATTTTTGCTGATTTTGGTTACCTGTGTTTGGACTCTTGCTATTTTGTTGTGTGTATTTTCGGGTTTTCCTATTACTGTGCCCTTTTGCAAGCGCTTTTTGTTCAAGTTTGGTTTTCCTGGCTTTTTGTCGCGAGTGATTTGTGTGTATTACTTTGTCGGACCTTCGTTTTTGCTTTAACATTTTTATTTGTGTCTACGTTTGTGGAATCCCGTCACCGTGTCAGAAATAGACGAAGATGTTAAATTGGAATCTGCAAATTCATATAAATGGTCCTAAATTCAATGAAATGTGGAGTTTCGATGGGAAGTTTTATCCATTCATCCTGATCTAGTTCAAATATTTCATTTGCTTGACGTTGAAGCTACTACTCGACAACAGTTAAGCTGTCGGAGAAAATGACCCTGCCTAATTAATTGGAATGTAACTTACATTCTTCTTGGAAGGCTTTCGAAAAGGATTTGTTGTGAGTGTGAGATTTTTTTTTTTTTTTTTGACTCTGCTTCATGGGAAATGATGGAACCCTGTTGGAATTTTTCCAGAAAAGATCTGAGGACCTTACCTCAACCAGTCCTACAAAATGTTCAGCCAAGGAGACTTGTTTTCTTCTAAGTTAGAACGACGGGGGATCTTTCTTCCTGCAAACAGGCCTTTAATTTAGGGACTTTGTTGTCTCGACATATTCCCATGAAATTCGTAGTTACTGAGATGTACCTTCATTTCAGTGAATGGAACTCACACAGGCCATATTTCCGCCTCCAAGGTAGTCTTTATGCACTAGAATTCATAGCACAATACATTTACAGTAAGTATGTCAAATGCAAAAAAAATAAATAAATAGCGGAGAAAAGTACTTCCTACTAAATTCTTAATGCAATTCTGTCATGGTTCTGTTTGAGAGGTTTATGTGCCTGTGAAGAAAAAAAAAAAGAACAGAATTGATTGCTTTCATCGCACAAACGCTCACCTTTCAGGTGAATTCATTACGCCTTGATCTTCTATGCAGGTGTCCTAAAAACATGACGCGCTTTGATCACAGGCACCCAAAATGCCCCGGTGAAACTGACAACGGTTTGAGATGGAATTGGCGTAAGTAAGCAATTGTTTGATTTTTTTTTTTTTTTTGCATCGACTATGGGACAACAAGCCAAGCATTGGCTTCATGAAATATTTAGTCGGGTAAGACAACAAAGCCCCAAATGTCCACTATTGAATTTAATTGTATTCAGGCCAGTTGGTGGTGCTCCACTTCCTACTTTCCGAAACTTGTACGATAAATCCATTTTTGCCATTTACTCGCGGACTTGGAATAGATGGTGTGAAATCTGCCCAGGAATCACCTTGCCCATTATCACCTGTGACAATATCACTGGGCCAATCGCCAATGCAGTTTCGACTCAACTTAATTTAGAGGGCACTTAAAAAACAAAAACAAAAAAAACAAAAACAAAAAAAAAAGATATATATATATATTTTTTTTTCCTTTTCTCCAATGCATTTCATTGGTGTCAATTATACATGGATTTTTGCGATTTGCCGGCTGGCCAATCCTTACTTCCCGCGATTAACGGGGTTCCATTGCATAAATTTAAGTTGTAATAAACTTTCAGTTTGTATCTCGCTGTCTATTGCTTGTCCAGAACATGCATTATTTTCTTGTTCTTTTTGTATTTCAATTTCCTTTGGGGATGGGGGAAAAAAAAAAAAACTCTCCTTCCGTCATTGTGCAAAATAGTTCACAAATTATAATTCAGAACAGTCTCTTTAATTGTTTATCTTTCTTTTATTTGCCATGAAGCTCCCAAGGACATACACCGCGAGCGTTTTCTGATCAACACGTCGGCGGGCTTTGGCTGGATGACGCTGCCGGCGGGGTTAGCCTCGTTTTCCTTTCCTTGATCGGATTCCCAACGCGTCGTCGGGAAGGTGAAGATCACTAAACAAGTCTAGTTTATTGATGTGTTCTAGTACTACCTGGCGACAACCATGACTTTGAATAATATATCGCCCTATATAGCAAGTGATTGATCTTGACTTGATGTGCTGTGAGGCGGCTAACAAACTCCCCCCCCCCCCACCAAACAAGTCTAGTTTATTGATGTGTTCTAGTACTACCTGGCGACAACCATGACTTTGAATAATATATCGCCCTATATAGCAAGTGATTGATCTTGACTTGATGTGCTGTGAGGCGGCTAACAAACCCCCCCCCCCCCACACGCACATCCACACAAACCTCTAATTAAATAATACCGTAACTTGTTGCTAGGCAGGATTCCAGGTCAAACTGTGCTTAAGTACAAATGTACTGTATTAATGTACTGTATTTAAAAAAAAAAGAAGATGAAACCACTGTAACGTCATATACAGTTTGACTCCAGTGCCACTAGAGGGAGCTCACGTACCACACTTTGCGAATCACTCATATGGATTATCTATGAAATTAATTTTATATATTAAATAGAAGTCGATAATTTTCATGGGTAAAGCACCGAATAGAATCATGAAATCAGTGTCGTGGTGACCCATTGGCTGTTGTTGACACACTCTTTACCAACAATTGCTGATCTATGGTTCTATTCAGCACGTCACAAGCAGAGGCTACAATTACCCTTTTTATGGACATACAATTAAAAAATAAAATACAATGCAAATGACGTGCTGAGGACGAACCTGTTTCGTCTTTTTTACTTTCATTTTACAGCACGGCAGTCCTTTGACTGTTCTGTTTTGGGGCTTTTGGGCCTTAGCAGACGTTTGCGCCGGACGGTGTATTTATCCTTCTTTACCCGCTTGGTAGAAAAGGGTTATCGGTCAAAACAAAAACGAGGCGATCTGTCCTCGCTTGAAATGTTACTCACCCGAAATGTTATCATTGGCGCTTTCCGGCCCTGTCTGTCTTTTTGAAGATAAACGTACCTTAAAAGGAACCGAGTATACGTATCAGTCCACATCAGATGGCTCATTTGCATCCTTGGCCTGTCAATAACAGATGTGGGGGTGGGGTGGGGTGGGGGTGAAATTCATCATCATCGCATCTCTGCTCTTTGTTCTTTGGGTAAATGTGGCGGGCAAGCTTCAAAGGCATTTTAATGGGACGGCTGCGTGAAGATGCCAGGAGGCCAGTTGCACATGTGGGCTACACTTCACTACTTTCCTGAATCGTGCTGTTCAAGATGGAATCATTGCCCGGATTTCTCTCCTGTGGAATCACTGACCTTGACCTGGGTGGAATCGGTAGCATGCAAACAGCATGGGGAGTGCCTCAAATTATCTGCAGCTCCTGCAGTAAAAAAATGAAGCTTGAGCTATTGCTCAAGGCTTGCGTAGATTGAATTGTACGGCGCAAAAGGTGGACTCTTTTTTTTTTGGTCAGTGAAACGAATCACCCGATTCTGCGCTGTGGGTCTCCCAAGTCAAGTCTGTAAATCATCTGAGTCCATTAACTCAAGTTAGTGAGATGAATTATCTGAGTCTCTTAACTCGACTCTCTCAACCAAATTGCCTTTAAGCTGCTGCATTTCTGTTGCGGCCGCAAAGAGTCTGCAGCGTTTCAGTACTTTGCAGACGCAAGTTGGAAGACGCATAGGCCCTGGAACTTGTCATTCCCGATTCAGGAGAAAAATTCAAATCTGCATTGAAGGAGTTTGGATATAGATCAGAAATCAAATTGTATGGGAAGTCAAAAGTCTCACATTGTTTGGCTGTTTTGGTCACTTTTTGCCCCATATCAAGGTCTGATTAGCTGTCAGCCATAAAAAAATGGTGTAGATAAGTGAGTGACTGTCCCTGGAGGGGTGTAACAAAGAAAAAATGTAACATCTAGCAAGGTACATTTCAGAAGGTGTGTTGAAGCTGGGCAGCATTCACTGTGACTACTTACCACAGCTCCGCACTTTCACGACTTCACCTTTTACAAGTGGTTGGTTTTTTGGTTTTTTTTTTTGCTACTACTTCAGTCGAGTGTCAGTACTTTTTGCCACCTCCGTGCGTAACATGTGCATCCATCCTGCAGAACAAGAAGAAAAAAGTGGTCCCATTTGGTGCGAGGAAGCCTTTCCCATCCATCTGCTTGGAGATGAGTGACCTTGGATGTCACAAAGTGGCTCAACATGCCCCTCATGCTCATCAGCCAGGAAGCGCCTCGCTCGCCTCGCGCCTCGGCTTTGGGTCTGTCGTTTTGTTTTTCGTCAGGGTGCGTTTGATTTGTCCAGAAAGAGCCATGTCATGATTGATGACTCCCACCACGGCCCTTCAGCCACACCAGACTGTCTTTGGCCTTATCTGCAAATGTGTATGGCCTGCCGGTGGGCAGTTTAGGACAGCAGTCCTTAAGCACTTCTCCACTCACCTTCGCTCTGAGAGCCGCAAAATAATTTGCAGTAAATTATCCTATCGTTTAAAAAAGTGCACGCCTGCAATGTGTTGAGTGGCAATAAATAATAAACCAATTA
>NW_017805504.1:295590-297421 GCF_001891065.2 Hippocampus comes
CTTGTACATTTGGACTGGCTTGTTTGGGTTGTAAGCGTAGTTACCAGGCAATGCTCGTTACCACGACACATGATTCCTGCACGGTGTATGGTGCATGTTGAGAATGCATTTTAAATGACTTAATGTAAAGTTTATATGAAATTGCTTAAGAATTACGTTCATTATCTGTGTTAATAACGTTTTGATGATGAATTACGTACACGCAGTCACTACACAGAGCACGCCACGCATCAAAGGTGACGACGACAGTACTAATTTGGGGGTTTTATTGCGAGAATAGCAAGTCGAATTTATACATTAATTATTGAGATTTGGATTCAAAAAGCGTTGCTGATGAATGGATAAAAAATGGAACACCAGCCGGGAATGATAACATTAAAAGAAGGTGCGCCGCCCGGGAATCGAACCCGGGTCGCAAGAATGGGAATCTTGCATGATACCACTACACCAGCGGCGCTGTGTCACACAAAGCACCAACTTTATTTTAAGAATAAATTATGTAGCTTTGCAATTTTGGGGGGCATTCAATTCTGGTGAACACACGATTCATTGCTTCCATATAATAATAAAGGACATTTACCGAAATCGACGCTCGAAAGCGACAGCTTTATTCCGGGCGTCTTTCTGCTTCCACTTCCGCGTGACGCTGTTTCAGAACGCCATCTTGGTAAGGTCATCGATACAGTATTGCGCAACAATCCGTTTCTTTGTGGCTGTATAGTTTGTCATATTTTAAAAAATCTAAAAGATAAAACATTGTAAACATATGCAAAATACAGGTACATTATTTCAGCATCATAATTATTAATTAAACCTTTGTTGTTTATCTAAATAGATCTGCCGTACAAAGCCTTTAATCACTTTTAATGTTCGTAAAAAGACCTCTAGATGGCGGTATTGTACTGTGTTTAAACACCCTATCTCTTATTGAGCCTCTCTCCCTCATGCTCGATTCCACAAACAAAATATTCAAAGGATCATTTCCCCCACTTAGTTAACTCTCATATTATTGGTTTTGCTCCACAGAGGTTGAATCGAGACTACCTGTTCTTGTTTGTAGAAGTTCAAAAATTTAGGGTTCAAGGTTTGAATCTCTGCACTGGCCAGCTGCAGCATAGAGACAGGCTGGAAATTGTTCCGAAGGGCACTTAAAAAACAAAAACAAAAAAAACAAAAACAAAAAAAAAAGATATATATATATATTTTTTTTTCCTTTTCTCCAATGCATTTCATTGGTGTCAATTATACATGGATTTTTGCGATTTGCCGGCTGGCCAATCCTTACTTCCCGCGATTAACGGGGTTCCATTGCATAAATTTAAGTTGTAATAAACTTTCAGTTTGTATCTCGCTGTCTATTGCTTGTCCAGAACATGCATTATTTTCTTGTTCTTTTTGTATTTCAATTTCCTTTGGGGATGGGGGAAAAAAAAAAAAAATCTCCTTCCGTCATTGTGCAAAATAGTTCACAAATTATAATTCAGAACAGTCTCTTTAATTGTTTATCTTTCTTTTATTTGCCATGAAGCTCCCAAGGACATACACCGCGAGCGTTTTCTGATCAACACGTCGGCGGGCTTTGGCTGGATGACGCTGCCGGCGGGGTTAGCCTCGTTTTCCTTTCCTTGATCGGATTCCCAACGCGTCGTCGGGAAGGTGAAGATCACTAAACAAGTCTAGTTTATTGATGTGTTCTAGTACTACCTGGCGACAACCATGACTTTGAATAATATATCGCCCTATATAGCAAGTGATTGATCTTGACTTGATGTGCTGTGAGGCGGCTAACAAACTCCCCACCCCCCCCCCCCCCACCACACAAAACCCCAAA
>NW_017805504.1:298184-309988 GCF_001891065.2 Hippocampus comes
GGGGTGGGGTGGGGGTGAAATTCATCATCATCGCATCTCTGCTCTTTGTTCTTTGGGTAAATGTGGCGGGCAAGCTTCAAAGGCATTTTAATGGGACGGCTGCGTGAAGATGCCAGGAGGCCAGTTGCACATGTGGGCTACACTTCACTACTTTCCTGAATCGCGCTGTTCAAGATGGAATCATTGCCCGGATTTCTCTCCCGTGGAATCACTGACCTTGACCTGGGTGGAATCGGTAGCATGCAAACAGCATGGGGAGTGCCTCAAATTGTCTGCAGCTCCTGCAGTAAAAAAATGAAGCTTGAGCTATTGCTCAAGGCTTGCGTAGATTGAATTGTACGGCGCAAAAGGTGGACTCTTTTTTTTTTGGTCAGTGAAACGAATCACCCGATTCTGCGCTGTGGGTCTCCCAAGTCAAGTCTGTAAATCATCTGAGTCCATTAACTCAAGTTAGTGAGATGAATTATCTGAGTCTCTTAACTCGACTCTCTCAACCAAATTGCCTTTAAGCTGCTGCATTTCTGTTGCGGCCGCAAAGAGTCTGCAGCGTTTCAGTACTTTGCAGACACAAGTCAGAAGACGCATAGGCCCTGGAACTTGTCATTCCCGATTCAGGAGAAAAATTCAAATCTGCATTGAAGGAGTTTGGATATAGATCAGAAATCAAATTGTATGGGAAGTCAAAAGTCTCACATTGTTTGGCTGTTTTGGTCACTTTTTGCCCCATATCAAGGTCTGATTAGCTGTCAGCCATAAAAAAATGGTGTAGATAAGTGAGTGACTGTCCCTGGAGGGGTGTAACAAAGAAAAAATGTAACATCTAGCAAGGTACATTTCAGAAGGTGTGTTGAAGCTGGGCAGCATTCACTGTGACTACTTACCACAGCTCCGCACTTTCACGACTTCACCTTTTACAAGTGGTTGTTTTTTTTTTTTGTTTTTTTGCTACTACTTCAGTCGAGTGTCAGTACTTTTGGCCGCCTCCGTGCGTAACACGTGCATCCATCCTGAAGAACAAGAAGAAAAAAGTGGTCCCACTTGGTGCGAGGAAGCCTTTCCCATCCATCTGCTTGGAGATGAGTGACCTTGGATGTCACAAAGTGGCTCAACATGCCCCTCATGCTCATCAGCCAGGAAGCGCCTCGCTCGCCTCGCGCCTCGGCTTTGGGTCTGTCGTTTTGTTTTTCGTCAGGGTGCGTTTGATTTGTCCAGAAAGAGCCATGTCATGATTGATGACTCCCACCACGGCCCTTCAGCCACACCAGACTGTCTTTGGCCTTATCTGCAAATGTGTATGGCCTGCCGGTGGGTGCCACCTCCGTGCGTAACATGTGCATCCATCCTGCAGAACAAGAAGAAAAAAGTGGTCCCATTTGGTGCGAGGAAGCCTTTCCCATCCATCTGCTTGGAGATGAGTGACCTTGGATGTCACAAAGTGGCTCAACATGCCCCTCATGCTCATCAGCCAGGAAGCGCCTCGCTCGCCTCGCGCCTCGGCTTTGGGTCTGTCGTTTTGTTTTTCGTCAGGGTGCGTTTGATTTGTCCAGAAAGAGGCATGTCATGATTGATGACTCCCACCACGGCCACACCAGACTGTCTTCGGCCTTATCTGCAAATGTGTATGGCCTGCCGGTGGGCGGTTTAGGACAGCAGTCCTCAAGCACTTCTCCACTAGCCTTCGCTCTGAGAGCCGCAAAATAATTTGCAGTAAATTGTCCTCTCGTTTAAAAAAGTGCACGCCTGCAATGTGTTGAGTGGCAATAAATAATAAACCAATTATCTCCTACCTTAACTTTGGGAAAATTAAAACCTCTGTTGTGATTGGGACATACCACATAAATCTGACGTCCCTGCATGAATTCAGTCTTTTTTTCCAAATCTTTTTTTTTTTGGTTGTTTGTTTTAAACAAATGATGCATTTTTCCCAGAATATGTATCGATTTTTTTAGGTGAATAAAGGCATCTATTCTAGAATGAATGTTGTGATATTCGAAGAATAAAGTTGTGCTGACTTTTTCCCCCGATTTGATTTAATTTTAACATCACATCACAATTTCATCCGAGATAAAAATGAACCATGACGTTACTCTGGTTTGTCTCAAAACCAGGTCAGGGTTTTTCCAAAATAGTTGTTGTTGTATAACATGTCAAAGTCATAATGACAAAGAGACAGCAGACGAAAGTCGGAAACATATGTAGAATATGGTTTGACAAACACAACTAATTGGCATCCCCCCAAAAAAAGAAATCCGCCTGACACGAGCATCCAGATTCTGGTGAAAGTGCACCATCACCTGGTGGTTTTTAGTACTGCACTCGACTCACTACACACTCCCTTTTCTAATTTCCACCTGGCAATTGTGGATTGAACAAAATGAAGACCATTGTGCGTTTTACAAGATGCTCCTAAATTGATTCGGATCGGGGTGATGAGCCGATAGCCCCGCGACTCTACTGATGGCGGTCATCTTGATTTATTTGTACAAGTTGGGTGAGGTCATCAATTGAGCTGCCTCGGCGAGACAGGAACTCAAAGCATGGCACAGGAATAGATGAGCTGGAGCGAGCTTTTCCCATGTTGTTTATAACCAAGCTTCCCGCAGTGTCCTCAACTGCTGCGGCTAATACTGCACAGTGTATATGCAGTTTATGGCTAGCGAGATAGCTAGCTAGCTAGCTAGCTTAGTATAAAATGAGGGAATCATCTAGCTAGCTAGATATCTCGCGAGATGGAAAGCGCTCCTGTTTTTCGCTGTTCCTTTTGTTTGTTTCGTCGCTCATCCTATATCGTTAAATCTCGCCTTAACCTGTCCTATCCTGTCGAGGAATAGTTTATTACTGGCCCAACTTGCCTTCCTTCCCCCTGGAAGCTTTTCTCCTGCAATTCCCTTTGTCTTTCATCATTCTAAATGGTCCTAAATGGACCGGAGGCTGCAGGAGCTGGTGGGGGGTGCGATGGCAATAACCTCAACGTTGTGTCAGGAGGTGAATTTGGAAGCTTCAGTGCTTCTCCTGGCACGAAATGTATTTACAAATACCTCCGCGGCATCCAATAAAAGGTTTAATATTTAATTAGGCTTAAGGGCATGACGGTAAGATGGAGGACTTCCTCTCTAAAAACTCGCTTGCACTTCGGGACCTACACTTCATAGCTGTGTATCTGTGCTCCAGGAATGCGGAGAAGTACGCCAGAATCCACGTGCAAAAAAATAAAAAATAAAAATCTGATTGTTACAAGAATAAAGTCGAAACATTCCCTTGGGTAGTGAAAAAAAATATCACTCATTCAGAACAGTTACGAAACAGGCAATCTTGTGTTAAAGTTGTGTGGTACTGATTTGATGGTTCTATTTGGCATTCACACATCACAGTTGTTCAAACAAGCAAAAAATAATAAAATACACGCAAATATCTAAAAATACAAAGACAATGCCATTTAGATGAAATTACTAAATCGATAATATAACATTAGCGGTTAGCTCGTCGACCTCACAGTGCAGACGTTGTGGGTTCGATCCGGGTTCCGGCCTTCCTGTGTGGAGTTTGCATGTTCTCCCTGTACGTGCGTGGGTTTTCTCCGGGTACTCCGGTTTCCTCCCACATTCCAAAAACATGTGTGGCAGACTGATTGAACACTCCAAATTGTCCCTAGGTGTGAGTGTGAGCGTGGACAGTTGTTCGTCTCTGTGTGCCCTGCGATTGGCAACTGGTTCGGGGTGTCCCCCGCCGACTGCCCGAAGACGGCTGGGATTGCCTCCACCACCCCCGCGACCCTTGTGAGGATAAAGTGGATCGGAAAATGGATGGAATGAATTACATGCCATAGAATTTGTTGGGAATTCCGAGAAGAGTGCCCTGCAGCCTCGCTAGGAATAAAAGTATCCACAGTGGAATTCCTTCTTCCAGGTTCTTGCAATGTTTATAAGTGATGCTGTATCCCAATGAAATTCCAATACACTAGACTTGTCTTTGAATAGTCAATGAAACAACTGGGAAGTACAAAACATCAGCACTGGGTCGTACATCATTCTTTCGTGGAAGTCGGGCGGCCTACGTGATCTTAATCAGTGCCAGTTCTCCTTCCCAGGAACAGCTTCCTTTTCTAAAAACTACAGTAAATAAATAAATAGAATAAAGTCTGCCCTTAAATTCCAACAATTCATATGATCATTTCCCTCATTTCATAATAAGTTACCTAACAAGCTATGCAGGCACGACGTCGGCAGTGACGCCATTTGATGACATCACGCGGCCTCCCGACAGCTTTAATACTTTAGCGCTTGCTTGTCACATCACATTTCCGTTTGAAACAAAGTTCAGTCCTCACAAGAGGCACAAGAGCCCACGTCATGGCATAAATGTCCAATTGTAGTTGCTTCAAAAGAGGGTGCGCTTTAAAAATGGATAACAAGTGGAGTGGCTTGCATAATTTATCGTGGTTTGTTACGCAAGCGTTCCTAATGGGAGTCTGACTGACTATTGTCTCCTCCGAATTGTCACACGAATCGTAAAGTGTTTACGAGATGTCTGATTGGGATTATGAGCGTATTAAAAACGCAGGTGGAGTTCCACCTTTCTGTCAGAGGGGAGGCAGCGAGAAGGAAAGAAGCGCACCCTTCCCCGATCTCTTGTTGCCGCTACTTAGCCGGCGCTCGTGCTGAGCCAGCGCATTAGCCATGCAAGCATCCATCCACAGTGCAGCCTGTCACTTATGCACAAGTCAGCGGAAAAAAAAAAAATCGACGGGCATGAGATGCCTTCCTCCACTCGCTGCCGGCCTCGTTCGGGGACTATTACCACTTTCTTTGTCATCAAATATCATTTTATTGAGAAGATGAAATGAATGCATCAGTTGTGTTGGTCACAGCAGGCCCGACTAACTTGCTGCCTAGAAGAGCTGACGTCGGGAATGGGTATGAATGACCAGGTCAACAATGTGCAGAGAAAGTAAAATATGTTTCGGAAAATAAGTGTGTTGTGAGGGTGGACTCATTTACTGCCTAGAAGGGCTGCTGTCGTAATTAAATGTCAAAGTAAACAAAGTACAAGTAAAGTGAAATCTGTTGCATTGAATAAATGGGTTGGAAGTGTCTTGAAGGAATGTAGGCCATATTAATTTCATCAACCAGGGGCACAACTGGGCCAGGCCCGACCAGCTAGCTGCCGGAGCGGGTTCATTGAGAGTCATATGACAAGGAAACAAGATTGGTAGGCCCAACTAGTTTGCCGTCTAAAAGGTCTGCTGTAGGAAATGCATGTTTAAAAAAAGAAAAATAAGAAGCATAGTATACAGTACATATCCAGAAATAAAGAAACATAGCATTCAAACAGACTGTAAGCCCGATGAGGTAGCTGACTAAAAGTTCTGCTGTTGTGAATGCGTTTGAGAGAACAATGAAAAGTCTGCAGTCAGAGTAAAATTTGTCAAGTCAAACAAAAAATATAGGCTTGACTATTTTGTTACCTAAAAGGGTTGCGGTGGCAACTGAATAAACGAGTGGGCAAGGTCCAGGTCCCCGAGAAACACTCTTCTGCATGTTTTCGATGTTTCCCTCCTGCAACACATCTGATTCAAACGAACAGAATGAGAGCCTGATATTGAGTCTGAGCTCTGAGAATCAGAGCTCGGTGTTGATTCTGATCATTTGAATCAGATGTGTTGGAGGAGAGAATCATCAAAGACTTGCAGGATAGTGGCTCTTAAGGCCCCTGTGCCTTATTCATTTCATAAATCAGGGCCACATTTGGTCCAGGCCAGTTACCTGCCAAAAAAGGGCTGTCCCTGTTCTCTTTCTTTCTTTATTTATTTGGGAAAACAATGAACAAATGTTGTCAAGTCGAATAAATGTTGTGCAGTGAGCATCTTGAAGGAATCTAGGCCCGACTAGCTAGCTCCCTGAAAGGACTGCCGTGGCCCCAATATAAGAAGTTGTTTATCGTACCGCTTCTCATTAGGAGAGCGCGTCACTTATTTTGAGCAAGAGCCTCGGGGGAGGGGGGGGGTCTTCTATGAAAGAAGTCCTGCGTGCGTGGCGGTGCCATCGTTAGCGCCGAGGAGCTTCGGCGTCTCTTTTGTGTTCTCAGGATGGAAGTTTTATCAAAGTTCCTCATCCGGAGAGCAGGCGCGGCGCGTAGATCAATGTCCGTCTATATTGAGAAGCCAATTAATTTCCTTCACCGGAGAAGTCGCGCATGCGCCAATTAGGCAAAGTTGAGTCAGCGTGGGAACACGTTTGCATGGCGCCCAGGTGCATTGGCAGGAGACATACTTTTTTAAATCCCCAACTCCCATTATGTAGCCAATAATATGTAATATGCAAAGATCTGCTCGAGATGAATAGAAACAAGATCTGGGGTGCAAATCAAAAGTAAAATGAAGGACATCACTGCCCTCTGCTGGTTGTCAAACTACAATACATGATTAATGAAATCAGATCTGATGGTTGCTGGTACAAAAAAAATGAATCCAATAGCAAATTACTGCTATGGTAAACACTTAAAACAAGATGCAGGTGTGTATATATAAAAGATGTAATAAAATTAAATAAATGTGTGTGAGTGCTCATGATATTTTTTAAAAATTACAGCAACCATCATTGATTTTGACCGATAACATGCGTAACTCAAATGGGAAGAAAATATGTATTTTCCATAGGGCAAATAAGCAATAAGAAACAAATGAGATCATGTGGTTGCTTAAGTGTGGACACCCTCTCCTGACTCGTGATGTGGCTGTTTTCAGAATTTCACAGGCCATCATGTTACATGGGAGTCAGCACACATTTGTCACTCATTGAAGTGCCACTGATGACCTCTGAGCAAATTTCAGTTGTTCTGGGAGGCTTTTTGCGGCTGGTTGGTTCGGCGATTTTTGCTTAAAATGGCTGCTATTTAAATTTGTCTCAAAATGTTCAACCTTGATTTCATCAGATCATTTTCTCATATGTGTCTGGAACATTTCAGGGGAGTTCATGTCAAATTTTGATATGTACAAGTAAATAACTTAAAAAGTAAAACAATGCACTGCCTCAAACGCAGACAGACCCACAGGCTTTGAGTAATGTCCTTCCATTCTGTGAGCAAAATCATATTTTATACGATTTATATTTCAATTGAAGTTCCCAACTTCATTATCCGACAATAGTGACGTACAAGTTGTATTTCATTCTGGTTCCCTCCCGCAAGCCCCGTGACGAACTCTCTTGTGTCCACACTCTCATCACGTGTGCTGTGGCTTGTTCATGTGCGCAAAGAAAACCTGCGGGTGACGGGGTAGTGGTGGTCATGTGGGACCATGTGACTCGGCCTTTTCAGATAATCCTCGCCTTTGATTTAAAAAAAAAAAAAAAACAGGGAAAAAAGGCAGAATGTGAGTGAGTTGTAGTGTTTAATTGGACTTTCTCTTGATTTCTTTATTATTCTACCTGGTTATGACTCATTGGAAGAAATAGTATACGAACAATACACTTACAGTATGTGTTAAATGGGAATTTAATGGAGCATTTTGGTTTTCGCTATCAGCCATTTGGAGAAATTATCCTTTTTTCCCCAAGGCAGGGGGCTGTGTCCCCTCTGGGGGTATGCTAAGGCACTCCAGGGGGTGAATGATATTTTAAAATAAATTTTAAAAGTAGCATCATTGCAAAAAAACGTAAAAGTACCGCTAAGTTAAAAATGATGTAAAGATTTCAGTAAAGTAAGTTCATCAAATGAGTTTTATATTCAGTGGGCTATTCAATTTCAAAATTAAAATGAAATTCAAGATGTCTTTTTGAGAACAACTTTATACGATGATTCTAAAGGAGGACACTTCCCGACGATCATTTTAGGTGCACGAATCTTTATTGACACGGATTTATTTATCTCTTTTTTTTTTGGTTTCATCTTTTCAATTGCAAATAGTTCAAGAGTGACCGCTATACAAATGGAATTCCAAAGTTTAATAAACGCCAAAGTTGTGTGTTTACAAATCAAGTTAGCTCATAAGTGAGAAGTCAAGTCAAGTATAGACAGCTGAGAAATCAATTTGGTTACAATGTTTTTGTCCCTAAAATAGTAAGCATTGAATGATAGGACCCTAAAAGGAAGCCTTGTGACTTTTCTTTTCCTTTTTCCTTTCATGCCACAAAATCCACAGGAGAGGGGCTTGAGGAAACGCTGTAGATGTTCGTGCGTGATTGGATCACGCGGGCAGGGGCGGAAAAAAAAAACGGGTAGTCATGTGCTAATCTGCTCTTTAAAATCGCTTCACTTGTTTGGGGGTGGCGGGGAGCGTGGGTCAAATTGAGGCGGGGTGGTCTGGAAAAGAGAACTCGGGAGCACAGCTGGGCGCGACTCATTCGGACGCAATGTGGCAGTGCTGCTGTTTACTGGTCGTGCTGGGCTCGCTTCCGGTGGGCGCCCAGTTCCCCAGAGAGTGCGTGACCCCCGAGGGGCTCCAGAGCGGCCAGTGTTGCCCGTCCCCGCCGGGTCTCGACGCAGGCCCGTGCGGCTCCGGCGCGGGCCGCGGCCAGTGCACGTCCGTCGCGGCGGATGCGCGACCCCACGGCCCCCAATACCCGCACGACGGTCGGGACGACAGAGAGCGCTGGCCGGTCCGTTTCTTCAACAGGACGTGCCGCTGCAGCGGCACTTTCAGCGGCTACAACTGTGGACGGTGCAGACACGGCTGGTCCGGAGACAACTGTGACCAGAGAGTGTCTGTGGGTGAGTGCGCTTCATGGGCATGACATTCGGCACACCTGTGCGGTCCAGCTAGATCACGGGTGTCAAACTCGTTTTTTGTCGCGGGCCATCTTTTAGTTACCATTTCCCTTTGTGGGCCGGGGCCGTTATGACTGAAACCATATAAAGAAGTCACTGATACCGGTTTATTCAAATATTGTTGAAGTTACTGTAATGAAGGGTTTGGTAACAAGACAATGCTTACAATAGCTCGCTACCATTTATTACATATGAGATTTTAGCAAGCATAATGGAAACTGACATGTTTGATTTGCTTTTGCGGGCCGCAGAAAATGAATTGGTGGGCCAAATCTGACCCCCGGGCCTTGAGTTTGACACCCGTGAGCTAGATGGACAATCAACTAATTGGATAAAATTGGTCTTTTTTGCATGCCGTTATATCCATCCACCCATTTTCTTATCCTCTCATCCTCACGAGGCATGCCGGAGCCTGTCCCAGCTGTCTTTGAGCACTAGGCAGGGTACAACCTGAACCGGTTGCCAGCCAATCGCAGGGCACACATAGATGAACAACCATTCACGCTCACAATCACTCCTCCGGACAATTTAGAGTGTTCCGTGAACCTGCCATGCATGTTTTTGGAATGTGGGAGGAAACTGGAGCACCTGGAAAAAACCCACGCAGGCACGGGGATAACATGTCAGAATCGAACTCTGCGCTTCTGCACTGTGAGGCTGATGTGCGAACCAGTTGGCTGCCCCATACCGACATATCAGTTTGCTGTTGCTTAGGTTTAGCATTTTAGTGCAAAGCAGAGGGGAAGGAGCTTCATTTAATCAGGACATAGCCTTGTCTAAAAGCAATAAGTGATTTGCCACCAAAATATACAGTAGCATCAATAAGCAATTATTTTTAATAAATATTTTGCCGGTAGCTGTGAAAAGGTTTTGGTCTGGTGCACCCATTGCCCCCCCCCCCAACCCCCCCCCCCTCCCCATCTTCTCATCTAATTTGTGAGAAAAAGGTTCATTTTTACCATTTAATTACTCATCTAAATGTGACACAATACCAGCGTTCCATATCACTGTTATACCCCGAGGACGAAAATGTCTGGTCTACCATTTTACAACGTGCAAAGTTAGCATTACTTTTGAAATGTTCTTCAACTTTTAAACATTTGTGGGGGGAGGGGTGGGGTGGATTCCATGGTTATTAAACAGACTCACATAAGACTAACTGACATCATGCCGGGTATATCTCCAGTGAGAAGAAATGTAATGCAGCTCAACGCCGCAGAGAAGCGAGCCTTTGTCAACGCGCTGGACCAGGCCAAGCGCACGGTGCACCCGGATCTCGTGATCGCCACCCGGCGCCACGCCGAGATCCTCGGGCCTGACGGCAACAGCACACGCTTCGAGAACATCTCCATCTACAACTACTTTGTGTGGAGCCATTACTACTCCGTCGGCAAGACCTTCCTTGGCGCCGGCCAAGCCAGTTTCGGAGGCGTGGATTTCTCCCACGAGGGTCCCGGGTTCGTCACTTGGCACCGGTACCACCTGCTCCAGCTGGAGAGAGACATGCAAGTAAGCCAACGGGCCACATTCGTATGTATTGGTTCCACTTTGACGGAAAATGGGTTTCACCACTCAGGGAAATCTGAATTAGGAATGCAAATCTCATGGTTTGGCCTTCAAAACAAATTAGACACAGCGGTTTGGAATGAAACTTTTTCTCAAGGCTGCGGGTACGGTCGCGGTTCTCCCAAAAACCATCTATCATCCAAACCACATACTAAAAAAGGAAGGATGCACGGGCTGTTTTGAAATTCTTTTGACTTTCATTTTTCAACAAACTGAAAACAAGCAAGCAAATCATTCTATACTGTTTATATTTTCTCGTTATTTTTGAGAAAACTGCTGCACACAGCAACAGCTTTCGGTTAAGGGGATAAAGCCTATAGTTTCGGATTATCAGGATTTTGGGGCGGCCTCGTCACTGTACCACACGAGACTATAGATGCACCCCGACACTTTGACACCTTTCCTTCTCACTCTGCCCACGTTCAAATTTTTATTTTTTTAAACAAGCCTTGCGGCGCCGTGTCAGATTTGTAGTAAATGCTGCAGCCGCTGAAAAATAGATGGCAGGCCGTAGTTTGAACTTTGAGGTTCATTCCATTTGAAGTGAAATACTTTGATATGCTAGCGTGTCCTACTTGGAGAACAAATTCTTTTTTTCGGGGTGTACTCGGAGTAAAAAAATTGGCCAACTTCTAATTTGCAACCAGTCTCTGAGCCTGTCTGTTGCTTTCCGTTTGGTACAAAACCCACCAGGACATGCTACAAGAGCCCACGTTCGCCCTGCCCTACTGGAACTTTGCCATCGGCGGCAGCACGTGCGACATTTGCACAGATGACCTGATGGGAGCCCGGAGCAGCTTCGACGCCGACTCGCTCAGTCCCAACTCCGTCTTTTCTCAGTGGCGGGTCATCTGCGAGAGCGTGGCCGACTATGACACGCTGGGAACCATCTGCAACAGTAAGGCCGTTGGTCCTCGCCGGCCTTACCGCGAGACTCTATTAGACCGATTATGCGTCTCCTCGCAGGCACCGAGACGTCTCCGATAAGAAGGAACCCGGGAGGTAACGTCAACAGGCCGATGGTCCAGCGTCTCCCGGAACCTCAGGATGTGGCCGACTGTCTGCAAGTCAGCACTTTTGATACGGCGCCGTTCTACTCCACTTCCTCGGAAAGCTTCAGAAACACCATTGAAGGTGAGCCAGCTGGTGGCATTTCCATCGATTTTGAATGGAGGGCTGGCGAAAAGGTTGAGGGAGCACTCCTGGAATGCGCAGAGAGGCCTGAATGTTGTTCAAGATTTCAGGCTCCACATTGGGGATTGTAGCGCCACCTTTTGGCAAACAACCGTGTGACCATTCCTGTGCCTTTTCCCCAAATGAATTTCTTCTGATTGGTTACAACTAAAAAAACTGTGCCATCTTTAGCCTTGGCATTCTTTGCTTTGTTGGGTTTCCACTTGAGAGATTTTAATCAGTAATACATTGAAAAAATAAATTAACTAAATTTGAGTACCGTATTTTCCACACTAAAAGGC
>NW_017805504.1:310041-312407 GCF_001891065.2 Hippocampus comes
GGTCCCGTAAGGTGGAGGGATTCCAGCCGCTGCTTGGGGATCAGTACCAGCGATACGATGACGGCAAAAGCCAGTCAGCCCTCTGAGCTCAGGCCTCACCCACGTGCCTCATAAACTATTACTTTAACTTTAAGACCACTCAAAACCAGGCTAATTGAACACTGTCAGAATGCAGGAGAATAATTCTGCCTTTGGAGAACTAAAGTTTAGGATTTATCGTCTTCCAGGTGAACCAACACAAACACTCCCTTGGAAAACATTTTAATCAAGAATTCAAAATAACACGATTCAAGTAATACTAAAAAGGAGTCGTCCAAATAATTAGTTGAGTAAGTATTCATTTGTCACTGTCCTGTGACAAACATTTTTTTAATTTGTAAAATTTTTACATTAATGCATGTGGCATGGTGGACGACTGCTTACCACGTCCACCTCACAGTGTAGAGGTTGTGGGTTCGAATCTGGCCCCGGTCTTCCTGCGTGCAGTTTGCATGTTCTCTCTCTGCTTGAGTAGGTTTTAGCAGGGTAGTCCGGTTTCCTCCCACGTTCTGAAAACATGCATGGCATGTTAATGGAATAATCTAAATCTTCCCTAGGCGTGACTGTGAGTGTGAATGTGAATGGTTGTTTCTCGGTGTGTGCCCTGCGATTGGCTGGCAAGCAGTTCAAGGTGCACCACGCCTGCTACCTGAAGGCAGGTGGGATAGGCTCCACCACACCCCCGACTCTCGCGAGGATAAGTGGATCAGATAATGGATAGATAGACATTAATGCGTTATGGACGTTCCGTTAAGAGTAAAGGTCAAAGTAGGGTCAAGTTTTAAAGTCGGGTCACCATTTGAGTTAAAATTTAGTTAAAAAAAAAAAAAATTCAACTATCAGTTTTCAAAGTAGTTCGGGTTTCAAAGTCGACTGTATTTTGTGGGGTCTAGGCTATAGTGCCCCCCAGGGGAACTATGACCCCGCAGTAAGGAGCCTCCATAACCTGGCCCACTTGTTCCTGAACGGCACCGGGGGCCAGACCCACCTTTCGCCCAACGACCCCATCTTCGTCCTGCTCCACACCTACACGGACGCTATCTTCGACGAGTGGCTGCGGAGACACAGCCCAGGTAGGTTTTGGCGACACGAAATGCTTAGTTAGCGCTCTCTCGTCAACACCGAGGACGACGTTGGACATTCTTGGCAGGGTCGGCCGTGTATCCTGACCAAAATGCCCCGATTGGTCATAACCGGGGCTACAATATGGTTCCTTTCTGGCCTCCTGTGACCAATGCTGAGATGTTCGTGACCGCCCCCGAAAACCTCGGCTACTCTTACGAAGCCGAATGGCCAGGTATGCAAAAGCCACTTCATTTTTATGACTGCTGTTCTGAGCCCAGCTTTTTCTCAAGGTCAACCTTTCACGCTGACTGAAATGATCACGATGGGCATCATCGCCGCCCTGGTGGTTGTTGGCGCCATCTTCGTGGCCACCACTTGTGCCGTACGCGCCAGGTCCCGTAAGGTGGAGGGATTCCAGCCGCTGCTTGGGGATCAGTACCAGCGATACGATGACGGCAAAAGCCAGTCAGCCCTCTGAGCTCAGGCCTCACCCACGTGCCTCATAAACTATTACTTTAACTTTAAGACCACTCAAAACCAGGCTAATTGAACACTGTCAGAATGCAGGAGAATAATTCTGCCTTTGGAGAACTAAAGTTTAGGATTTATCGTCTTCCAGGTGAACCAACACAAGCACTCCCTTGCAAAACATTTTAATCAAGAATTCAAAATAACACGACTCAAGTAATACTAAAAAGGAGTCGTCCAAACAATTAGTTGAGTAAGTATTCATTTGTCACTGTCCTGTGACAAACATTTTTTTAATTTGTAAAATTTTTACATTAATGCATGTGGCATGGTGGACGACTGCTTACCACGTCCACCTCACAGTGTAGAGGTTGTGGGTTCGAACAATGTTATAACTTGCTGTTGGTGAGGTCAACTGTGTCGCTGCTTTATTATATATGTTTTACTGACATCTGATCGTTCTGTTGTTATTTCCTTGAGTGTAGCTCCATCTAGTGGATGCATTGTAGATTGCATCTTATAACGTGGTGCACCCAATGGATGAAAAAAAATTACAAAATAAGCCATTCATTGAAGGTGCGCCTCATAATCCAGTGTGCCCTTTAGTGTGGAAAATACGGTACCCAGCCTGTGCCTTTTTATTCCACCATCTGATTGGCTCAAATTAAAAACCTACCTAGATTTGGTTTGGAACATCGCCTTTTGCTTTGTCAAGCCTGTGTGTGTTCTCCAAAGGATTTTCTTCTGGCTTCTGACTGGCTGAAAAAAATGTTCCGTTAAGAGTAAAGGTCAAA
>NW_017805504.1:313014-323764 GCF_001891065.2 Hippocampus comes
GGTCCCGTAAGGTGGAGGGATTCCAGCCGCTGCTTGGGGATCAGTACCAGCGATACGATGACGGCAAAAGCCAGTCAGCCCTCTGAGCTCAGGCCTCACCCACGTGCCTCATAAACTATTACTTTAACTTTAAGACCACTCAAAACCAGGCTAATTGAACACTGTCAGAATGCAGGAGAATAATTCTGCCTTTGGAGAACTAAAGTTTAGGATTTATCGTCTTCCAGGTGAACCAACACAAGCACTCCCTTGCAAAACATTTTAATCAAGAATTCAAAATAACACGACTCAAGTAATACTAAAAAGGAGTCGTCCAAACAATTAGTTGAGTAAGTATTCATTTGTCACTGTCCTGTGACAAACATTTTTTTAATTTGTAAAATATTTACATTAATGCATGTGGCACAGTGGACGACTGCTTAGCACGTCCACCTCACAGTGTAGAGGTTGTGGGTTCGAATCTGGCCCCTGTCTTCCTGTGTGCAGTTTGCATGTTCTCTCTCTGCTTGAGTAGGTTTTAGCAGGGCACCCAATGGATGAAAAAAAATTACAAAATAAGCCATTCATTGAAGGTGCGCCTCATAATCCAGTGTGCCCTTTAGTGTGGAAAATACGGTACCCAGCCTGTGCCTTTTTATTCCACCATCTGATTGGCTCAAATTAAAAACCTACCTAGATTTGGTTTGGAACATCGCCTTTTGCTTTGTCAAGCCTGTGTGTGTTCTCCAAAGGATTTTCTTCTGGCTTCTGACTGGCTGAAAAAAATGTTCCGTTAAGAGTAAAGGTCAAAGTAGGGTCAAGTTTTAAAGTCGGGTCACCATTTGAGTTAAAATTTAGTTAAAAAAAAAAAAAAACCACGCCTGCTACCTGAAGGCAGGTGGGATAGGCTCCACCACACCCCCGACTCTCGCGAGGATAAGTGGATCAGATAATGGATAGATAGACATTAATGCGTTATGGACATTCCATTCATGTTTTGTTTTGTTTTTGTTTTTTTAATGACAAAAATGGACATACCCATGTTTCACAGGACAGTGATACATTGAAGAAAAAACTAATCAAGTATTGAGTAGCTAGGAACCTAGGTTTTATTTTTTTAATTAGTGCAAGTAGACAAAAACAAACAGGGAATGTGCAAATGTGTAAACAGTATAATTACAGTTAAAAATTGATTCTTTGTAAAATGAAGATGAAGGCAACGTCGCCATTTTCGTCATGTAAAGTGATAAGAGAAAATAATTGTTTTAAAAACAATTTCATCAGAAATGAAAGACATCAATAGCCTCTCATTAACACGATATTTCATTTATTTTTGATTTTGTGTCGAAAACTGGCGTCAAACATTGGTAATGGCACTATTTTGTCCGCAGGGGGCGCCATATCACCGCAAGTATACTGGTACGGGACATGATCAGAATGAGACCCTTTGTTTCCAACAAATGGAAATGTGATGCATGTATTGTTGCGTTTCCGTGGTTTTTGAGCTACTAAATTATTATTTTTCTTTAGTTTTGTCACCATTAAATACCGTCTTTCGACTTTAAACTGTCATAAATGTACCGAGAAGGCTGATGACCTCTTTTTAACGAATGTTGAATTTGAACCTGGGTTGTTTCTGAATTGTAGGAAATTGTCACCTACCCCAAAAAAAAAAAAAAACTGAAACATGCAATTGTGGTGGAAATTATAGATGCCCTGAGATAAAATGCAAGTGTAGCTTTCGTAAAAGTGATACCTGAATTTTATTGAAAATACCAAATAGCTCTTGAGTACTTTTAAAATGTATTTTTTTTTCTGTCCCTGCTTCTTGTTGAGTAATTTAAAAAATGAAAGAAAAAAAAGCTGCTTTTTTGAGCATGATTTTGTGAATGTCCTCCTTGTATATTTAAAACCATGTTCCGATTTTAAATAGCAGAAATTATGCTTGAAATTTATCATTTTGTTTTTCTCCAGTTAGCATGGCAGCTAACACGACTAGAGAGCAAAAACTGGAACATTTACATTGATTTAGAGAAATACTAAAAGTACAACATTCAATTAAATGTAGCTTTCTATGTATCTGCTGTATTTTATTTTAAAAAAGAATCATGAGCCATGCACATGACACATCGGAGCAGCAGTGATTCTCAAAGTGTGTAGCACGGGAAAGAATCACTGCCCGATAGGTTCAGATATATTAACGTTTAAGAACTGTTTATTTTCAACATTCCTGCATGTATCAATCATTTGAATCAAATCATAATCAAAGGATTTTTTATTTTTTATAATAATGCCTATTGTGACACAGTGGGTTAAAATTAAAAGTACTTTTTTTAGGACTAGAGTGAGCTGAACGAATCAAAGTGAACGTGTCTTTTTTTAAAAAAAAAAACTTTTTGGTCCTAAAAACATGACCAAAATAAAAAGAAATAAATGTTCCGTTTTTCAAAAATAGCATTCGTCGTGGGAAACGCTTGACTTGAACTGCACACGGAAGTGTATTTGTTTCGGCTAACGACGAGTGACGTCACCGGCTCGATTCACCTGCGCGGTGTCGGATTTCAAAGACGAGAGGGCGGAAGGCGGGAGGCAGGCAGGCAGGAAGATAGCCTGCGGGGCGGACGGCTCAGACGGACGGAAGCAGACCGTTTCAATGGTAGAACTCTCCAACATTTCCACTCACTTGTTGCCGTGAGCATGAATGAAGTCACACTCGCCACACACTAGCGTACAACTCCAGACGCAACGCAAACGACAATTTTCGTCCTGAACAACGCATTTTGAGTGTTTCGCCGAGCGAGTCGACTTGTCATGGACGAAGGTGGCTCCGCGTTGCCCGATTTGAAGGAGCTGGAGACCAAATTGGGTCGCAAAGTTCCCGAAAGTCTCGTTCGCTCGCTCGTGGGAAGCAGACACGACAAGGCGACCCCCACGTCGGCACGTTCCGGACACAATTCCGCGGACTTTGAACGACTGGAGGGCAAACTCCTTTTCCTCAAACAAGAAATGGTGAGTGAAATTATAGTGTGTTCTTCCCAAAAACGGAAATCCTGAATCGGAAGTACTACGGAAGAATACTGTCTCCTCAATTGTGTTCCTGGGTCGAATTGACTCGGGTGACAGGAATGCAAGAAGAATGTTTTTGTCATTGTCTTTAGTTGCTCAATCTGATCTGCAACATATCAAGCGGGTGAGCTGAATTGCAGCAATTAAATAATTTGACTGGATCAAATTGACCTGCCTGTCAGAAATGCAAGAACAATGTTTTTATGTCACTGACTTCAATTGGTCAATATGACCTGCAACATCTCAAATGTGTGAACTGAATGACAGCAAGAAAATAATTTCCCCTGGGTCAAATTGACCCGATTGTCACAGATACAGAGACACAATTTATATATCATTATCCTTAAAAGGTCAGTTGACCTGCTGCAGATGAATCGTGTTATTTAAGAACTGTAATGTTTGTGGGTCAAATTGACCCTTGTGTCAGAAATGTAAAAATACTGTTTATATGTCTTTAACTTAAATGGATCAATTTGACGAGCAATATGTGAAGTGGGTTCGTTTAAGGACAGCGATAATAATGTTCCTGGGTCAAAATGACCCGGATGTCAGAAATGCAACACTTTACATTTCATGAATCTAAATAGGTCTATTTGACCTGCAAAATGTGAAACTGCTCCACTTTAAGAACAGCAATGTTCCTGGGTCAGATTGACCCTGGGGGTCATTAACGGTAAAACACAGTTTTCAGTCAATTATTTAGTACTATACTTCTCATGCATGAAGTTTTTGGGGATTAGATACAAGCGGATCAATTTGGCCCGTGGCGCAAACGGCACATTAAACTTTGATGATAAAAATGATGTTTGAGTTTTCAATTTGTATTATTGAGTTGAGAAATTGTGAAATCACACTGCATGGAAAAAAAACGTAACCTGTACGAACTTGTATCGTTTCTCACAATTTGCATTGCGGTTTCGGTATCAAGATGCAAAGATTCCTGCACGATTCATGAGCCAATAGCAACTTTATTCAAGCTCGATAAAGCCCAGGTGTTGTTCAAGGCCACAAAAAGTATTCGGCCCCTGAGGCAGAGGGCTTTCAAAACTTGGATTTGAGCTGATATTCTTTGTTGATATGACAGCAAACATGACTTGTTTGTATTCAGTCGAGTCCAAATCCAGGATACTGTCTATTTCCTTGCTGCGCCTTTGTTTTTTGTTTTTTTTGGTCTCTTTTCAAGAGTCTCTAATTGTTTCTCAGCGCCAGCAACCCGTTTGGTAGGCGTGTCAATCACAAATTGCCCCACAAAAATCCTGCAGGCTCCAACCGAAAAGACGCAGGAACTTTTGGTTCGAAGCGACCGTTTCTATTGTGCCAGAGATTTAATTCAGTATTTTTTTCTTCTCTATGATTACAAATATACCCATGTACTCATTTTTTTTTAATTCACATATTTGGGCATTCCTATAACATATTGTGATGCACATTACAAATCATACGTTTCTTTATAACATCAGCAACAGCCTCCCAGAATTCATTTTAATTCATTTTGCTTGTCATCTTTTGACATTGACCCCCAAGCGGAACAAACTGTTTAAAATCCTCCCCCCCCCCCCCCCCCCCCCCCCCCCCGGTGCGACACAGGCGAACCTGCGCGCCATCGACGTGGACCTGATGCAGCAGCTCATGTCCATCAACGAGGGCATCGAATCCATCCGCTGGGTGATGGACGACAAAGGCGACACGGTCAGCCAAGACGGCAGCCTGACGGGCAGCCTGTACAGCCTGTCGGACAGCCAGGACGGCGCCTCGCTGCCGGGTAGCCTCAGCAGCCTGAACGACGCCAACAGCGACGAACTGGACGCGTTGTCGGTGGGCAGCTACCTGGACACGCTCTCTGAGGACCTCCGGGAAGACCTTTCGCCAACCAACCTGGACTGCTTTGTTGATAAATCCGTAATAGACGGCGACGCCTTCTGCAAATCGCCGGTGAAACTGAGCGTGCAATCGGATGAATACTACTGCTTTGGATAAGGATGATTTTTAGAGGCCATAGTTGCCATTTTGTGTGTGTGTGTGTGGTCGCGAATTAACATCGCTGACTCACCCGTGTGACTTTTAGTTTTACTTTGAAACTAGCCACACCTCAGCAAACTACTTGCGGTCACACCCTTACTTGGTTTTTGTTGGTTGGTTAACATTTGCAGCTGCGTCTTCTGGTTCTGTTGGGTGCAAACGTCATATTTATTGACCGCCATTTTTTTTATTTATTTACCTTCGAAATTGTTGTCGTTACTAGTTTGTACACTGGGGTGGTACCCTCGGACATCTGGAACCTTGACTGTTACGGCTTGGTGACATACTTGGATCCTTTTAGGGACAACGCCTTGGAGTTTTTGTGGGTATCTTGACAAAAACAAAACAAAGAAACAGCCCTTTAAGGTACAGGGGCTTGTTTTTGGTTGGTAGGTTCAAATGTACTTTTGTAGCCTTAATACTTGACTTTTAGAGCCTGGAAACATACAGTACCCGAAACAGTACCTTGGAGTCCTTTATTTCGATTTGGTCAAGTATGTGATGTGACTCGAGCCTGATTTTTCGGACCCAAACCCAGCATGGTACCTTATGAGGGCTACAATGGCTTGTCACTCAGGTGGTACCATCAGAGTTCTGACTTTCGGACCCTTGACAGTTGGCTTTTGCAAACAGGCTCGCAAACGGTACATTTTCGGGTCCAATGATGAGTCCTAAACGGGAGAAAATTGACATAATTTTCCGAGACACTTTAAATGATTGACTTTTAAGCAGTTTGATGCCTTGTCACTAGTGTGGTACCGTCATAGTTTGGATTTTTGGATTAGTAGGCCACTCTTGACTCTTATGGTTTGGCAGGATACGTTTTATCTTTCCAAGCTCAGAGAAATGGTACCTCAAAATTCTTTTTTTTTTTTTTAAAGTCCAAAGCCATTTAAATGTTACTGTGTTTTCTGACGCACCCTCGGTAAAATATTTCTTCGTACATTTTAAAACGGTACCTTCGCATCTGCTACTTTTGTAGCATCAACGCTCGACATTTCCAATTTGGGATTTTGCCCGTGTCCTTTGAGTCGCTGTAAAAAAAGTGACAAAAGCCATGACTTGGGCGTGCAATAAATACCCCAATGCACTACTGTAGATTTGTGAGGTGTAGAAGTGGGTGCACTCGACTTCTCGCCCTCAGACGACAACCGTAAAGAAGAAGATTAGGATTGAACAGCCATTTGCACAATTTGGACGCCGCATGTGGAGTGATTGGAGACGCTTCAACTTTTTTTTTCTTCCGTAAATCCGAATCGAGAACACAACGACCGGCGGAGTCTTAAACAAAGAACCAAAGATGAGTTGCACATTTGAAGCACGTTCGGGATGCGTGACTGAAAACCAAAGATTGTCTCGTCGATAACGTGAGCTCAGAGCTCTCGGGGGGGTGGTTGTTGACGGCGGCCTCGTGTCAAACACGGCCGATTCGTCGGCGCGTTTCCAAATGTCCTTTTTTGTTAACGATCTGTACATACACGTTGTTGTGTTTTAGCTCGTGTCAGACGCTGCTTTGTTTTTTTGTACTCTGTACTGATTGGTGATGCTGTTCAGCAAATGACATGATAATATATTGTGATTTCGTACACAAGATTCCTTGTCCTTTTTCTTTCTGTCCCATTAGCGCCGCACAGATCTACTCACCTTAATCCAGACACATTAAACGTGCTTGTAACTTCGTCTTGGCAGATTAATGAAGTTTCATGCTGCCTTTATCTCTTTCAGGTTTTAGCAAGCTTTAATCTCCGTTGAAATCCGGTCCCCCAACCAAGGAACCTTTTTTTTTTTTTTTTTTTTTTAATGGAAGTGCCAAACAAATATTTGACTGTTAAGACTACTACAACGAAGCAGGTTCTGCTAGTTCGTCGTCTTGCGGTGATGATGCCTGACGTTTCTAATACAGTCATGGTGCCGGATCAGTGACGTTGTGCCGACCGCAGCATGCAAATGCCAAATAAAGTGTGTGTGTGTGTGCGTGTCTGTGTGTGTGTGTGTGTGTGTGTGTGTGTGTGTGTGTGTGTGTGTTGTGCACGCGCGCAATCACCATTTAGCCGTTGTGACTAAGTCCAATTACAATCTCTTACAGTCGAAACTGTGTGCGTGCAGCAGGGAGCCATTAGCAAATTAGACACAGCGGGCCGACTGGGCCCCGTTCCGCCAAATGTAACGCGACACCGTCTGGAATCTGGGAAACTGTCGCCATGCGACCCAATGAGGATCCAGGAAGTGAGTTATTTGAGTTAAAAGCGTGGACTGCGGGTGAGAGCGGGCTAAAGGGCCGAGTGTGCGTACTCTACTGTCGGACGACTTCATTCCGATTGAATTAGTGGTTGACGTCTTGTCGTCATGAAAAGAAAACGGATTCCCGTGTGTAAATAGGCGACGACGCGTGGCTGTTTGTGTGAGACACGACAGTTAGTCTGGGAAAACTGAGGACATTTGCGTTCAGTCTGGAAATGCTCGAATGTGTCAAAACAGAAATCGCAGAAATCTGAGATATCAACAACATGATTTGCTGCTCTTGAAACTTCAATACAGTGAAACTCCTCGACAACGCGATGTCTTTTATTTTGCTTCCTCCATCTTTCATTTTTATTACCTTTATCTGTCTTCAAGCGTCAGAGCTCTTCTTTTCTTAACTCCTTGGCATGCAAAGGTCCGTTTTGTAGCCATTTTAGCAATGCAACGTTCGTGTTGCGTCTGAAACTAACAATAACAAATACTTCCTGTTCTACTGCGCATGTGTAAACCAGTGTGGTGGTTGCTGTTGCCGTTTCGGAGCGAAGCAGTAGGAGTCGCTGTGGCAGGCCGAGGTCGGATTAGACTTTTGCGGAAGGCTTGTTTTCGTTGTAGTGAACCTCCTTGCGAGGCAAGGGCAGAGAAAAAGATTTCGTATTCCGCAACTTTTCATTGTAGGAGAGCAGAAAAGTGGGAATGGCTTTCATGCATGAAGATTTTTTTCACACTAGGGGGTATTTTGTTGTAGAGGAGTTTCACTCTAGCTGGCTAAATGTTGTGGTTTAGTTGGGTTGTTGCATGAGTTCGCAGGACACAGAAGTCCAGCTTTTGAGTTATATATTCAAGAAAGGGCCGACCACCCCTCTGTGGGAGCGATTTGAACATTTCCGTTTGCTCTTCATCGGAGTCGTTTCAGTCAGAGATAGCGACGAGAACACGTCGTCAACGGAAGCTTCTAGTTTGACAAAATGCGCCGGGATTTTTCCTTCAATCCATTTTGAACATAAACATTCCCCGTTCTCACGCTGCCGATTCGACGGACACGGAGGGCTCTCGTAAAAGCCCCCCTCACCCCCCCCCGAAAAGGTCAAAAGCCTTTTTTTTTCTTTTTTCCCCGAGCATTTCCTGGCAACGCGCCGCAGATCGTTTCAAGGCAGTATAGCGGCGGCGGTTTTGAAAACAGGCTTCACTAAAATGTGTCCCCGTGGACAAATGCTTTGAGCGCTCATTCATGCGAATAAAAGGCAACTCGGGGTCAGTTGGAGGAGCGGTCCTATTGATTGACCCTTTTAAGTCCAGGAGATAAACCGCAAAAGGGCAAGATATTCATCGTATGACCCACGTTTGGCCTTTTTTTTTTTTTTTTTTTTTTAAATGCAACGCTGGAAGGAGAGTACATTGACTTCGGTTTTGTCTTCAAGTTTTATGGACTCATAAAGAATTCCGCTGAGGAACCGAATATTTGCGCCGTCCCACAAGTGCTTTATGTGGAAACTCCGAAGCGCAACGCCATTCTGCAGCCGTCTTGCCACAACCGCATTCCATTTTCCCGACCCGCTCCTGTACACTTTCACCATCCTTCCAAGGGAATGAGACATAATCGTTCTTGGGGAAGTACAGTACCATCTCACGGGTCTTATTCAGTCTGGTCCACACTCAATTAGAAGTGGAACAACTGTTTTTTTTTCGGTCTCATGATGTAATAAATGCTGTTCCTGTGTCGACACTTATCGAATTCTCTACCAACATTCGGGAGTCTTGTTGTGGTACTGGGATTGACCTGTGAGCGCCGTCTTCAAATTTGTTTAGTTTTTACTGAAGATAATTCGGAGCAGTGTCAGTTCTCGGCAGATTTTTACGATTTGCAGTTGGGCTCAGTCCTTATCTCCTGCAAATGGCAGGGCTTCACCCTACTTGTTTTTTTTTCATTTTTATTTCTGCCATGTTAGTTTTAAAGTTTGATGTGTCTCACTGTGCTATTTTAGAAACCTGCCTTGGGACTACGGCTGAAAATTAGCATTTATGCTAAATCCGGCGCATTTACACTGTTTATTCTTGTGTTGATTCATGTGTACTGTCCTAATGAAGAAAAAAACTAAATAAATAAATAGTTGAAAGCCTTCATGCCATTGCATCCGAGAAAATCGTCGCCGAACCAGGTTCCGTTTGAATCGGCTCTTTCTTTTTGGCTTGAGTAAACTTGTAAACTGCATTCCACGCGATTGCTCTATTCACGTGTTCCCCAAACCTCGAGTGAGACAAGCCACGAATTTTTTTATTGTTTTTATTTATTTATTTTTTACATCTAAAAAGTCCACCGCAAAAAAAGTACTGAAATAATGATCGGCGGTTTGAGCAGAAGCGCTTTTCTTTGTTCTGCCTGCCACTACAAAGCACCGGCGCAGAGCAAAGATGCATTACATGTAGTCAACAATCATTTACATGCCAATTCATTCAAAATGGCCGCTTTCCTGGAGCACACCTGATCATCTCTGACAGCGCAGTGGTGGAGAATCAGTGCAACATCTCTTCTCCTGTCAGAAAATAACAACTCGTGGTCTTTCCCACTGTTTATTACAGTAATAGAGAGACGAGCGGGTCATTTCTGTGGAATCCCCGACCATGTAACTTTACTCTTCCCTTCATAAATCAGCAGTAAGAGCAGCAATTTGTCCCGCCGTGCGTCCACACGGGCTTAAAAAGCTCTCTGGAAGTCGCGCGCCAGTGATTCTCGGCGATCATTAACGAGCGAGCCGGCGGCGGCTGGAACAATGCGAGGTCAGCTATCAGTCTGTGCAAGCGCAGCCGGGGCAAAGTGATCATTGCTAACGCTGAGGTCACACTCCTCACCCAGCACTATTTATCGCAGACTTGGCTGCATTGGGGGGGGGGGGGCTTTGCACAAGACTGTAGTCGCTTGACCACGTGACAGTGACACACTGCTTACACTGAGAGCTATCAGTAGCAGACAGTTAATAGGATTTACCCCCCGCTACCCACTTTGCACACAAAGAAAGAACATGCACGCCGGCATCCCAAGAGTAGGCCGTGACAGGTGGCTATCCCCACGGGGAATGTTTAGGGGGGGGGCTGCCGAGGCCCAATTGCTTGCTTACACTAGACCAGGGGTCCCAACCGCCGATCCGCGGACCAGTCCGCAGGGCATTTGGTACCGGGCCGCACAGAAAGAACTTGCCTCAATTCCGTTTTATTTATTTCGGAATACGAAAGATGTTTTATTTTGAAAATTCACCGGATTCTCCGTTACATCCGTCTGTGTCACGCTTGACACACGTCAAGCCACGCTTCTCTGTCACGTGACCGATTACGCTTAAAAACAAAACGCCAGAGCTTGCAAAATGAGGAAAAAAAAAACTGCTGGAGATCGCAAATGACGGCGGCCTTAAAAGTACGTTCGAGACAACTGGATTAAAGTTATGGCTGAATA
>NW_017805504.1:323930-324069 GCF_001891065.2 Hippocampus comes
ATTTTCATGCTTTGAATTTGCGTTGTATCGTATTTTGAAGGCATTAAACATTGCCATAGCGATCAGAGTGTGGTGGCCAGATTAGACGCTCCTTGTGTTTATTATTATATTTCGAAAACACCACAGTTTTCATGCAGCT